>NC_139219.1:117031830-117294330 GCF_055691185.1 Crinia signifera | reverse complement strand
AAGACACAATCATTTTAATGCCATAATAAGTACATAAAAAAGGATTTGAAGGAAAGAACAACCACACAGGGTTACAGACCAATTCTAATACATTTTACATAAAAAAGGTGAAAGATTTGAACAAAAAAAAAATCATAGGAAAAGTATTAGGAAGAAAAATATAACTAGTACAAAGCCAATGAATGAAAAAAAAAGATTATATCTCGATCAGTGTGCCTCAGCCAGCGCCGCCCATCCTGTTCATCTGATCCCCTGTGCACTGCTGTCTGTTGGGGATCAGATCGTGCGCTCACAGGGGGCAGCCGCCAGCCATCCTCAGGACCGCGGGAGCAGCTGCGTGCGGCCGCGCATGCGCACCAGCACTCCCGCGGCCATTTTGACTTTGGTGAGACCTGAGGCTGGCGGCGGCCATCTGTGTTGGGCAAAATGCTGCGGCCGCTGACCGCAGAGGTGACTGTTTACGCGGTCCGCGGCCCAGCCAGGGGTTGTGCAGCCCCTTCATACTTGTAATGGGAGCGGCCCACTGGGAAATGGCCCGGTTTCCCGGTGGGATAATCCGCCCCTGATTATCACATACCTCAACTAGGGCAGGGGCTTTCAGTAAGGATTTTTTTTGGTAATTGCTGGTCCAGCAGCAGGAATTGAATGCGGCACTGGCATGTGGTGTGGCTTCTCTAGTACATAGCACTGTCTGTCAATGCTCCCACCCGCCTAATTCTGTGCAGGCTGGCTGCCGCTGCTGTGCAGGCTGGCTCCTCTTGGATGTGCATCCTGCCGTCTCTGGCCTGGTGCTGCTTGCGGCATGGCCGTGGCTCCCGCTCTGTCTTCCCATGCCGAGTTTCTTCCACATCCGTAATGTCACCCGCACGGCGTTACATGGAGAAGGAACCCAGCGGTTGAAGGATCCTCCTACATCCAGCACCCGGGGTGGATGACCCCCCTAGCCCCCCAAGGGGAAGCCAGGAGGTAGCTGCCTGCATAGCCGCCTCAGTCACGCTGCCACCGATGCCCGACTGCGACCCGCCCCACACAGCATTACTGGGAGTGTGGGAGGGGACGCGGTCACGCGGTGGCCGTACCAACCAATGGAGCAAAGGCAGCTGCCGCGTGACCGCATCCCCTCCCACACTCCCAGTAATGCTGTGCGGGGTGGGCGCAGTCGGGCATCGGCGGTGGCACCATACTTACAGTATTTTAAGCCTGCCAGTTAACTGAAAAGCGGCTCAGCTAGTAGGGCCGCTTGTCATTGTGATATAGGTCCATGCGGCGGGCCAGACCTGAGCATCTCGCGGGCCGCCTGTTGCCCACCACTGCCCCAAACAGTCCTTTCCTTCTTTGCCTGTAAAAAGTTATTAAGAGTACCAGAGTAAGTCTTGTTTCCATTTTTCTAGCAGGAGGTTCCACGGTCAGTGACTAGAGTAACTTTTTTTCCAGGAGCAACTTATATAAATACTTATTACTTGAGAGAGTGGAATAGTACTCAGGGGATAGTAATTTTAACGAATGATAGAAAATATCTACTTTGGAAGTACATAAATTTATGCTTAGAAGGAAGAAAAAAATTACTGGCTAGTTCTAGAAACTAAAGTATATTTCCACCTGGGTCAAATACTTTATTAGATAGGTCTAAGCTCTGGTCTCTCCAATGTGAAGTGGGATATATATGGATTCCTACCAAGACACTTGTTTAATTGAATCATAACAGAATAAGTATCCTTAAATAATATATTAGATTTAACTGCCATAGGGATATTAGTGCTTTAGTTTGAATTAAAGCCCCTGTGGCATATGGAGAGAAAATTGCCCGGTCCAGACAAATCAGTATATACAGGATAGATTTGTTTAAAATCCAATCAGTGATATAGCTGTAAAATATTGCTATTGAATATGAATTTATATCAGGGAATCCAAAGCCTCCATCAGACCTGGGAGTTTTAAGTTTAACACTAGTAATCCTAGGATGCTTGTGTTGCCATATAAATTCTGAAAACATGGTGTCTAGTCAAACCATATCAGATTGTTGTATTGCCAAAGGTAACATTTGCATACAATAAAAGCTTTTGGAGAATATAATAAATTGAATTATAGCTAATCTGCCCAATAAGTATAATGGGAGGTCTTTCCAAGAATCTAATTTAGTTGCGATTTGAGTAATAATGGGTAAAGTTGGGATAAATTTGCACTAATCTGAATCCCTAAATATTTCAAATGGGAAGTAGAGAGTGTGAATGGTATTTCTAATGTTCCCAGATCATTTGGGTGTATTTCCTAACAGCAATAATTCCGATTTTGTAAGATTTACCTTATAACCGGAGATCATTCTGAACAAACTAACGAGGTTCAATAGAGCAGGGAATGAATGGGAAGGTTTAGAAAGAAATATCAAAGTATTGTCCGCAAAAAAGGGCAATTTTGAATCCCTCTGATTTGATTTTTATTCCATGTATGAGTGGCTAGGAACGAATAGCCACAGCCAGCGGTTCTATCGCAATGGCAAATAAAATGGGTGAGAGGAGGACAACCCTGTTGGGTTCGTCTACCTAATTGGAAATAAAAATGATATAGATAGACTTAGGGCTTGGGTAAAGAGTTGTAGTAAACGGAGTACAGTCAAAGGAGGGAAAGGTTACAAGTGGAGTACCCCAGGGATCTGTACTTGGACCAGTGCTTTTTAATATCTTTATTGGTGATATTGCAAATGGAATTGAGGGTAAAATGTGCCTTTTTGCAGATGATACAAAGGTATGCAACAGGGTAGACACACCAGGAGGGGTAAAACAAATGATTGATGATCTAGGTAGATTAGAGGAATGATCAAGAGCATGGCAACTACAGTTTAATGCCAAAAAATGCAAAATCATGCACTTAGGTTGCAAAAATCCAAAGACTAAATATAGTATAAATGGCACTATAATGGAAACTACTGAGGAAGAGAGGGATCTAGGTGTCACTATTTCAGGGGACTTAAAGGCAGGTAGGCAATGTAACAAAGCAATGAAGAAGGCAAGTCAGATGCTTGGTTGCATAGGGAGAGGTATCAGCAGTAGAAAGAAAGAAGTAATAATGCCACTGTATAGGTCATTGGTACGACCTCATCTAGAGTATTGTGTTCAGTTCTGGAGGCCATATCTCCAGAAGGATATAAATACATTAGAGACTGTACAAAGAAGGGCAACTAAAATGGTACATGGCCTACATCACAAAACGTACCAGGAAAGACTAAAAGATCTTAATATGTATACTTTAGAGCAGAGAAGGGAAAGGTAACATGTTTAAAAAAGGGTCAGACTAGATGGGCCAAGTGGTTCTTATCTGCCGTCAAATTCTATGTTTCTATGTTAATTACAGGAGTAGGAAAGACAAAATTTTCTAGAGTTCTAAACAGATGTGACCATAACCCAAATTTAAATGCTTTCTCTGCGTCTAAGGCCAACAGCGTGGCCTCCGACGCAGATACGGTAACAGAATGCTGTATGGCCACCAGAACTCTCTGGACTTTAACCACTGAGTGCCTTCGAGTTGTGAAACCGGTTTGGTCTTTGTAGATGATAATTAGCATTATAGGTTTTAATCTCGCAAAAGGATTTTTCAAGGATAGAAAAACAGGAGTATGTCTCTTTGTGGTGCACCAAATTAAGGATACATAAAATATAGCTTTTATTTAATTCTTCATAAAATTAGGCGAGATAAAGACACAATACACATACATACAAACATATAGTAACATATATGTAAAAAGGATAATCAAATCCTCACAACGTGGGGCCCCCTGCCCGAAATAAGTTTCAATAAACTTTATTGCTTGTACTGTATTGCTTAGATCAGTGTGTTTTAACTGGTTACTTCATTTACAGTATTTCCTGTTTTCCATCTCATTCATTATTTTCCTTATACATGTGGCATATAAGTGAAGATCCCTTTATTCAGTGAGGCAGGGAAAAGGAGAATTTAATCAGAGAAGTGTGCTGTCTAAATGGTTTAGAAATACATGAGAATTTGTGCAGATGTTTGCAATTAGCACGCATATATATCTAAATCAAAAGTACACCTATAATTTAAGTGCACAGATATCCGTATGGGACCAGTCTAGGAGCAGGATATAATTGCTGCTAATTTGCCTAGAAGGTTAACGGCACTTTCAAGTTGGCCGCGATCACCACATATATGACGATGTGGTTCTCATTAACTCATATAATCGTGGTGCGTCTTAGCGCTAATGTATAGCCACAGATTGCCCTGTGTGTGGCGGTGCAATCTGTGCGCTAACTGACACGCTTCCAAACAGCACACTGTACGGCAGCGGGGTTGCCGAATTGACAGCCGGCTCGCCGGGGAATAGAAAGACGTGGTGTGGACGTCATACACCACGTGTCTCTGCCAGGCGGACTCGCAAGTGCACATAATTAATGAGATGGAAAACTGGAAATACTGTAAATGAAGTAACCAGTTAAAACACACTGATCTAAGCAATACAGTACAAGCAATAAAGTTTATTGAAACTTATTTCGGGCAGGGGGCCCCAGGTTGTGAGGATTTGATTATCCTTTTTACATATATGTTACTATATGTTTGTATGTATGTGTATTTTTTTATCTCGCCTAATTTTATGAAGAATTAAATAAAAGCTATATTTTACGTATCCTTAATTTGGTGCACCACAAAGAGACATACTCCTGTTTTTCTATCCTTGAAAAATCCTCTGTTTGCTCTAAACCCATGTCCAGTGGTAGCACACCCTTATTATCATGACAATTGGTCCAGATAAAAACTTAAGGGGTCTATGAACTTATTCTAACATTACCTTCCTGTGCGATTAACACTTTTTCTCTTTCTGTGTTAGGTTTTAATCTCTCTGGCAATATCTTAGTAAATAGTTTATAATTAACAGTGAGCAGAGAGATTGGCCTATAAGAGCCCGGTTGATTTAAATTACGGCCTTATTTTGGTAACACCTTAATTATGGCATCTGAAAAATGGGCTCGTAGTAAACCTGATGTCATCATATGGTTAAAACAAGCTGTCAGTGGCTGGTGAATATGGGCACCCATGAGCTTATAAAACTCATTTGCGTACCCATCTGGGCCCAGGCAACTTCAGAGGTAGAAATTGGGTCAATACGTTTTTGTAGAAATGAGTCAGGTACTTGAGGTAGTGTGTCCCAGTATGAGATAGGAGAATTGGTAGGAGTTATATCAGGGTGGACGATTCAGATGTCGGCTTGTATTGTACTACCTGAGGGGGTGAATAAAGGTTTCTATAGAAGTCTTTCAAGACTTCTGCCATTTGTGTATCTGATGTTGTCAGTTTCCCATCAGCCCTAATTAGAGGGTGTATTGTCACTTGTCGTCTAGTTCCTTGGAGAAGATTGGTAAGAAGTTTACCCACCTTATTCCTAAACTTATAAAATTTTCAGTTTACGTTAAATATTTATTCCCATGGACTTGAAGATATTCATTAAAAATTAATATAGCCGTTTGGTAATTGGTTTTGTTTTCTATTGTTGGATTCTGTTTGAAATCTTGGAAGGTATTCAATAAATTATTTTGTAGGGTAAATATAGAGTTTTGATGTTTCCTATTTCTTGAAACATATGCAATAAGTTCACCTCTTATTACCACTTTAGCTACTTGCCAATATGTGGTGGGGTCGAAGTGTTCGTAACACCTATTATTAGAACAATATTGAGTCCATGTCTCTTGGAGCTTATCCCGCAACTCTCTGGACTGTGACATGTGGGAGGGAAATTTCCAGGAAGGTCTTGTTTTTGTCTGGCAACCAATATTCATATTTAAGGAGATAAGACCATGATCGGAAAGAGTTGGTGGGAAATAGAGGTTTAGATAACTTTTGGGAATAAAGGTTTGGCTACTAGAATATAGTCTATCCTTAACCATGTTTTATGTGCAAGTGATAAACACGTAAAGTCTCTTTCTATAGGGTTTAATGTTCTCCAGGCATCTATCACATTTAGAGATTTCATAACATATGATATCCCAATTTTGGGGGTGGTGAGAAAGATTTAGGAGGAGGTGATCTATCAAGTAGGTGGGATGTAATTGCATTAAAAAGTCACCACAGAGTACTAATGAAGTTGGGTGAAATGAGTAAAGCTTAGTTAGTAGGTTAAGAAACTCTTTATATTGTGTAGGTGCCTATAAATTACAGATAGTAATTGTAGCTTCTCAAAGTGTTATGCTTAATATTAAATATCTACCTGATGGGTCTGTAATAGCTGACACTGTGAATATTTAAATGTTTCTTTGCTAATGTCAGTGAAGTTAGTGATGCTGATCTAAGGACAATCCATTTCATCATTTGTAATTGTTTAACTTCTGCGGGGAGCAAATGTGTCTTTTGTAGACAAATAGGGGGAAATTTACTAAAGGAAATTTGTAAAAAAATAGGTGTATTTGTATCCAGAAATACACTTATTTTTGACATTTACTATCCCGAAAATACGGCAATTCGTATTCGTATTGATAGCACATCAATACGACTACAAATTGCCGTATTTTCGGGATAGTAAATGTCAAAAATAAGTGTATTTCTGGATACAAATGCACCTATTTTTTTTACAAATTTCCTTTAGTAAATTTCCCCCAAAATGTCTTTTTTTAAGTATGTTAGTAACTTTCTTCTTTTAGCTGGTGTGTGTGTATACCTGTAATATTTATATATCCTATAGAAATAGACATTTCAGATAAATAAAGGGTTTTAAACTATAAAACCACTGTCCTTAAATCTGGAAAAGACAGGGAAGCAACATAAGTTAAGGGTATGACAAGACATAAAAAGAAAAAAAACTTACTAACACTACCGGCAAATTAAAATAATGATTAAACTTTCAGTTATCAAATGTTAAACAAAACACCAGTAACAAAAATAGTAATAGGCACAAGTGGAAAATTAGGCACCTTTTGCCTGTCCAGCCTTTGAAAACATGAACATAAAGGATACAAATATAAGTCAGTTGTAAAAAAGGTAAAACCTGGGAGTAATAAGTACTCCAGGAAGCATTATGTGTTCAATTATAAATTATTGAAGTAATCAAGTAATTATAATATCAGCAATGGTGTCAGAGTAATCAAAGCTAATGGGGATCTTTTCATTAATTAAGAAATCTTCAGCTTATTTGGCAGAACATATTTATTTGAATCCGGATTCTGTGAAGCGTCGTAGTCTTGCTGGGAATATCACATATAATTTACGGTACTTGTGAGTTATCCGGGCTGCCGATTTTTTGATTGTATGCCTTAAGTTAAGGCATACAATCAGATCCGATGCGATGCGATATCGCATCGCATCCGACCATCGGATGCGATGACCCGATTTTTCCATAGGAATCAATGTTAAAATGGACTGAGTCCATTTTAACATGGAATTCAATGGGAAAAAGGGGTCCTTTTCATACCCCTACTATCCAAGTGGGCATGGAGTTGGATATAAACCTGTGGCGAGCGTAGCGAGCCACCGAGCCCGAAGCGTGGCGAGCCCCGCGAGGGGACGGTATTCTGTGTCCGCTCGCCACGCTTCGGGCTCGGTGGCTCGCTACGCTCGTGTGGGTTAAGTCATATCATTGGTTCTCTGGTAGTGAGTGGGTGGTGGTTGGGTGATGATTAGCCTAAACCCTCCCCTGTTTTGCTCAGATTGCAGTAGCGGTTGTGTCTTTGACTTTCCTTAAACATGATGGTGTTCTCCCTCCTGGGTTTACTTGTTTCTTGTGTCATTTTGTATGTACAGGTTGTGTGGTGTGGATTGAACCCACAGTGCGGCTGCACTGAAAACATCACTGTGCCACTCCCCGATGCCGACAGGGTAAAAAGCAGGTTAGCGGGACGCCGCTCCCTGCTTATCCCCTTCTTCCACAGCACCCTCTCAAAGACTTCCCCCGGGAAGCCCCAAGACATTTCTGCAGAGAGACATGAACCCATTTGGGCTTATGGTGAAAAGGGATCTGTTGATGCCCTGATTCCCCATGGAGCTCTCAGCATTTACTCAGACGGGCCCACATACCATCCTTTCCACATACTTCTTGTATGTATTATGAATATTGACACACACCGATACAAATAAAGCACCTTTGTACCCAACACTGCCAATTCTCTTCCTTCAATACATACTTAGGCAGCGCTTGAACAATTCTCCTTTCTTTACATTTATGACCCACAGGGGATACGGCACACCCCTGAGGCAAAGCAGCGCCGAACCACACTACCCGAGGGAAGTGCAGTATAGCAACCAATATCTCTAAAGTATTCAAGCTGGGAACCCTTCTGCGTTTCAGGTAACCCAACAATTCTAAGGTTGTTACGTTTCGTTCTTTTTTCAATGTTGTTATTGTTTCAGAGCGACATTTATTCTCATGTTCCAATTTCTCTACTGTAGTTTTTAAAACCTGGATATCATCAATGTTATTGTTTGTAAGTTTGTAAGCTTCTGTCATTCTATCTACAAAATGAGAAATTTGCGAGGTAATATCTGAGACCACTTTCTGGAGCAATGGCGTCATAGTAGCTTGTATAGCTGCTACCAAGTCTTCATAGTTAAGCGAAGTGGTGTTCAAATGTTCCAGATTATCTTTAGGATCAGAGGAGGTATCAGTTATCGGCTTATTCGCTGCTGGTGTACCTGCAGTATATTCCGCCCCTGATGCTGCATTATGTTACACATGCCGCTTTTCCTGATGCTGTTGCTGGGGCAGTTGTTTCGGTGTTGTTTGGGTGCCCAGGAATTTATCATTTCAGTTAGTGTCTTGCAAGGGGATCTAGAACGATGTCTGTGGTCAGCCAACAGTTTAAAGCTGGTAAGGGTCATAACGGGAAATGGAGTAGGCAAATTTCTGCTCAATCTTTCATGGCAAACGTAAGAGTATTCACTAAATGCCTTTTAAAGAGAGTTACTAGTAGTATAATTAAATTCCCATATACTGTAATCAGGTTACAGGTGAGTGGGGGCATGAACTACAGATGGAAATTGTTCAATAGTGGTATCTACCCGGGGAGGACAGTGTGTTATAGGATTAGATTTTAAGTGATTTAGAATACATAATGGGAAATCGCATAGAATTAAAGGGAGTCCAGCAAGGATTTTGGCATCAAGTGTGGACCATATATTTAAAAGAAATCTTGCTTGGAGACAGGAGAGAATGAAGGTAGAACAGGAGAAACACATATAATGGATGTAGGTACTGTAGAAATATAGCATATAATTTCAACAACCGTATCCACCTCCCTGCTATTAAATTTAGCTGGTAAGTTTAAGTGCAGGAGAATCAGGGGCGGTGATGGTGCCGAAGCTGATGTTATAGTATGGAAATAAATTGGATATATATAGACTTTAAAATAAAATACTGCCTGTTCAGCTAAAGACCCGAGGTGTCGGGGTTTACCAGGACACAGTATTGTTAAACTCCCGTATGCAGTCTGCGCATCAACAGTGAGGCGGCAGTGGAGAGAACTTCCCAACAAACAACTCAGTACCTTTAAATATGCTGTCCGGTATCCTCTCCAGAGTTCTCCTGTGGCTGTACTCAGTGGGTATTAAGATATGCGCAGGTCCCTCTTCCTGCAGTGGAGCCGATGTCTGGCTGAGCTCTGAACTCCAGCTTGCCAGCGTCAATAGGCCACAACCCGCAGAGGTGAATAAATTAACCTCCTGGGTCCGGGACACACACCATCCAAGTCAGGGCAGAAAGAGTCAGTTGGGGGTGCCAAAACAATGTAGCCGCAGCGAAACGGGCAAAAAAAAAACAACTGGACTCAGCAGGAGCTCACCAGAAACGTCTGCTACGTCTCCCGGCCAAGCCACGCCCCCCAACTTTTGTAGTAATTGCAGGTGAAATAAGTCTTCTTGAAAGCACAGGGAACGTTGGTGGAAGGTGGACCTAATGTCAGAACCTGTTGGCCTGTGTGTGGTCTTATAGAAAAGCTGGATACTTAGGTGCTTAATCCTGCTTATCGCTTGCTTATATTACCTGCCTGCCACGCATGCTCACCTGCTTGTTATTTGCTTATCCCTGCTGTCTTTTTTTTTTTTATATATTTTTATTGAGACACAAAACAGAAATTTGACATTGCATTTCAGGTAATCAAGTATCACATCGCAAGTACATTGGACACATTCAGCATCAATAAAAGGGTATGAATGAACCACCTTTACAGAGTACATGCATTGTTACATGAAATTACGAAGTATCAATCCCAGAATATTCCTGAAACATTAAAACATTAAAAGGGGCGTTCCCGCCTCCAAAACAGTCATGTTATAGCAATTAGACAAATAGACAATCTTTCTAATAGTATCTCTTTCTGTGGTTGGTAATGTACGTATATAGGGCAACCAGATATCAAAAGATTTGGGGGCCCGAGACTCCACATCAAGCGCACATTCCACCCAATCCATTTGGAACATATAAATCAGTCTAGGCAGAATTAGTGTTGGCGATATATGGTCAGAGTGTATCCATTTTGATAGAATGGTTTTCTTAGCCGCCGTGGCTATCCTAGCCAAGAGAAGGCGTGTACCCTGGGTGGGCTTGGGGGTGAGTGATGGGGGATAATAATTCAACAGGGCCCATGGCATAGTAATCCTAAATTAAATAATTAGGGTATTGGTAATATACAACTGCACATCATCCCAAAAAAGCTGCACAACCGTACAGGACCAAAGACAGTGAGTGATCTCTGCATCTGGCAATGCATATTTAAAACAGTTGGAATTGTCCGATATCCCAGTTAAATATCTCAATTTTGGGGTATAATATGCCCTGTGTAAGATTTTATACTGCATTTCTGCATATGACGCAGAAACCAATTGTTTATTGAGCCTAACTGTAATCTAATTACATCCATAGTGCTAAGTGCCGGGGATGTGACTTGCCATTTAGATAACCCTGTGGAGCTTGCTGTTAAATCTATTTTCTTTCGTGTCAGATCATATAACACAGAAGTTGATAATTTATTTATTAGCAGTTTCTTATATAGCGCATACATATTACGCAGCACTTTACGGAGAATATTTGAACATTCACATCATTCCCTGCCCCCGTGGAGCTTACAATCTATATTCCCTACCACATGTACACGCACACAGACATACTAGGGTAAATTTTTTTGTTGGGATCCAATTAGCCTACCAGTATATTTTTGGATTGTGGGAGGAAACTGGAGTACCCGGAGGAAACCCACGCAAGTACGAGGAGAATATACAAACTCCGCACAGTTAGAGCCATGGCGGGAATCGAACCCATGACCTCAGCGCTGTGAGGCAGTAATGCTGACCATTACACCATCCGTAATGCCCCAAGGGGTAAGGGATTGCCTTCGCTAGTAATTACCAAGTTATTCAATGTATTGGTGAATTCGGCCGTAGGTAGTCATTTGGAGATATAGCTTCGAGCCTGGAAATACGCAAATACTGGAATCATTCCTTTAATCACGACAGTGTGAGCACAGTAGTGTGTTCAGCATTTAAAAACTGGCACACAAGTCATAAACCCTGGAGGTGCCATCTCTCAAATACCACATCTGGACTACCCCCTTGAAAGGCGCGGTTAAAGGTTAGTGGTAAAAATAGGGATCGTGTACTAAGTAAATTACAACTCTGGCATGAGAAGTGCTAGGCTGTGTAGGGGGTAAAAAGCAGAGGATTAATTTTAATGTCATGTTCAATAGCCGGCAATGGTGAGTGCAAAAGAGCAACCAGTGAGGTATTAGGGAGGAACACCTGATCCATGGCCAGATCGACAGTTGTTGGTCCCGCCCACCCAGTCCAGAGCATACCGCATATTTGAAGCCAGAGCATAGTCATGGATGTTAGGGAGATTAATACATGAAAGTGACAGGGGCTGTTGTAGCTTAAATAGCACAATTCCTGGGGGTTTTGCAGCCCATATGAATTTCGTAAGGGCCCTGTTGATCGATATAACGTCATGTTTGCTTATAAAATACGGCAGCATCTGAACCGGGTAAAGAAGGCATGGAAAGGAAATCATCCTAAACAATTGGCATCGTCCCAGGTAAGATAACGGCAGGTGTTGCCATTTTGCAAAATCAGCCTTCAATTTGGAGATAAAATGGGTATAGTTAATCGAATAAATATCAGATACCTGTCTAGGGAACCTCAAACCCAGATATGTCAAATAGTCCCGTGCCCAGCAGAATGGGAACGAAGAGGACCACCCCAGTGCAGCCTCTGGATATATCGCCAATGCTTCTATCTTGTCAAAGTTAATCAAGAAGCCACAAATGTTTGGAAATTTAACAGGGTTTGTTTTAAGCCAGGTAGGGCCACTCTTGGATTACTAATATAGAGTAATAAATTGTCAGCAAAAGCGGACACCTTTATTTCTGACCCTCCCAGGGATTTGCCCCTCCTAATATATCATCTTTAAAGAATGCCCTGATAAATGGGTCTAGGGCCAGATTAAAAAGTAGCGGCGAGACTGGACAGCCTTGGCGTGTCCCCCTATAGAGTTTTAACCATTAACCATTAAGTGTGCCGTGGGCCCAGTTTATAGCATAAGAAAGACATTTATAAATCCCTCCCCAAATTGTTGGGTCTGAAGAACCCTAAGAATATGCGACCAGGAAACTATCGAACACCTTGTCAGCTGACTATAATAGCTTCCCTAGTGGAAATCTGTTGAGATCTATGCAGGGCAGCCACCAACATTCTTACATTGTGCACGGAAGTACGCCCCCTCACGAAACCATTTTGGGCCGGATGAAGAATTCTGGGCGAAATGGACTTAAGTTGTTGGGCGAGTAATTTAGTAAAGAGTTTTAAATCCTGATTTAGCAGGGAAATAGGTCTATATGACTGTACCTTCATGGGGTCCTTATCAGGCTTGGAAAACACCACAATTCTAGCTTCGGTGAAGCCATGTGGGGCAGGGTTACCTGAAAGCATGGAGTTAAATAAGGAGGTGAGGTAGTATCTGCTCGTGTGCCATCTGATAGAATTCAACACCAAAGCCATCGGGGCCCGGAAATTTACCTTTCGTCAATGATTTCATAAGTTCCGTTCCTCCGAGATAAGCTCAGGCAGGTCTGCTAGTCCAAGAAAGTAAAAACCCGCCTCAGGGTCATCAGGTGGGGCTGAATAGAGTTGTTCATAATATTCTTGGAAAGTTTGTAAGATCTCCCGGGGGTTCTCCACCAAAGAGCTCTGGGGGATTCTATTTGAGGAATCTGGGATGGGACTGAGTAGGTGCGGACCAGATTAGCCAGCAATTTCCCCGCCTTGTTACAACCACGAAAAAACCTATTTCGCTGTATATTGTGTGTAAATTGGGCTCTTTCCATGCACAAGGTATCATAAGTTTGCTTGGCGGCTCGGTAGGAGACCAATGTCTCATCAGAGTGTTGTAATAGCAAAGCATTATATGTCTCAGCCAACTTAGAGCTGCAAACCGCTATGGCATCGGCCATTTGACTTCTAATCACCGGCTTGGCCGCTGCCCAGAATAGGTTAATATCCTGCTCATGTTCTGCATTATCCTTCATATATGGGAGGACCGCCTGTAAGTGAGAGTGAAAGTCAGTGGAGTTAACCAAATAGGAGGGAAATCTCCAATTATAAGATGTTAGAATCGGGTCTGTCAAGGACATTGTGAACCACACAGGGGCATGGTCTGATATAGATATAAGGATAATCCCAGAATCTAGGACCCTGTGGTATAACAAATTGGACAATAACCAGTAGTCTATCCTGGATGAGGAGTGGTGTGGGTGCGAGTAAAAGAAGTATTCTCTAGATATTGGATAGCGGCACCTCCATGGGTCACACAGACCAAGGCTGGTAGTTAGTATCCCGTCCCCCACCGTCTTTCCCAGTTCTTGTGGATCTATCCAACCCTATAGATTGTACACAATTAAAGTCCCCACCCATAATTATTTCACCATCAGCCCATTAAAATAATTTAGAATACATAGCTGTAAAAAACAATGTATGATGACTAACTGGCGCATAAATAGCAGCTAGTGTGTAGACTGAGCCAAATAGTAAGACTTTCACGAATATGAAATGGCCCTCGGGATCCGGCCACACATCTCGAATGGTATAGGGAAGGTATTTGCGAAAAAAGTATCAGCACACACCTGCGTTTTGAGGTAAAGAAGGCAGCTTTAAATTCACCCACCCAGGTATCCCGCAGAACATTAGCATCTTTTATGTCCCAATGAGTCTCCTGAAGAAATTATATGTCTGGTTTAAGCCTCTTTAAATGAGTAGAAGAACAATAGAAGTGACATAAAAGCACAATAATTTGAGAGAAATATTAGCATTGAATAAACTACACTTAAGAGGAACTATAACGTGAAAACTGTAAAAGGATATGGTAGCGAAGGTGACTCATATCAGGGAGAGTCAATCTGCGTCAAACACACAAGAGGCCGAGTCATCTTTGAGGGAATCCATGACATTTTTAGTGGCCCGTGGAGTGTCCAGAAAATATGGCCGTCCCTCACGAAATACCCAAAGTTTGGCTGGGTAAAAAAAGGCAAATTTGCGGCCCATTTCAAATAAATGGGCAAATTCTCTCCGTTGTGCAGCAACCAAGAAAGAAAAGTCTTGAAATAACAATAATTTAGTTCCTTGGTACTGTAACTCCTTATGTTTTCTATAAGCATCCAGTAGGCGGAACTTGTCCGTGTAGTTAAGTATTCTCATAATGACCGGTCTGGGTCGATTTCATGTAGACTGTCTATCTGATCCCACACGGCGAACTCTCTCCACCACCAGGGAACCCTCCGAAGGAACGCAACCCAGCTCTCTAGGCAGCCAATTCGCAACCAGGGGCATAACCTCCGAATTCTTGACGGTTTCTGGGAGGCCTATGATGCGCACATTATTCCGTCTATTCCGATTCTCCAGTTCTTCAAGTTTGTAATGAATGGTAGTCACCAACTTTTCCTGTGCGTAATGTGCGCATTTAGATGTCGTTAGTTCGTCCTCTAAATCAGAGATTCTCTGTTCTGCCTCTGACAGTCTCTTTGTATGTCGCGTCAGCTGTGTGAGGGTGGATTCTATGGAATCCTTTATCAGGGCCAAGTTTTGATCTAATAATGTCGCCAAGATGGCCGTAATCTCCTGCCTCGACAGATGATGGGCGGTCGGGGAGGGGGGCGCATCCGAGTCTCCCTCCTGTCCCGACATTGGAGAGCTGGGCGAGGATTGTGATGTGATCGCCTTCCCACGGCCCTTGCCTTGCTGAGCACTCTTCTGGATCCTCTGCGGATGGGCCACAAATTTATCCATGATGGTGCCAAGGATCAGCAAACAATATGGAATGACCCAGCACTTAGTCTGTCAAGTACAACTAAGGTGACACAAACAATCTTATAACACAGCTCCTCTGACCAGCAGCAGTGAGCCGTGCGGAAAGTCAGCAGATATTGTTATATAGGAGAGGTGTTCATGCAGTGTGTATAGCTAGTGTCCAGTATTCATAGAGAAGCCGGTCTTGAATTGAGTTGGGGGGGAGGGGGTGCCTGGTTTAATATCCCCTGCAGCCGCCTTCCAGCCACCCTGTCCCACCGCCACTTGCCTGCTTCTGTGCTGCACTGTGCATCCCCGCCGGTCCTCACATGCCCCAGGTAAAAGAAGGGGGTGAGCGGGGCGCTCCGTCCCCAGGCGCGCAATGATATGCGGCTTCAGGGGCTCCAAACTCGAGGCCGCAGTCCCGGTCCTCTGGTAGGCCGCGATCCGGATCTCCAGGTTCCGATCTACGCAATGCCAGCTCTGGGCTCCGGCAGCCTCCTCATCGGACTGAGTGCCACTGCTCCGGTAAGGCAGCCCCCGCCAGTGTTTCAGGGGTTTGGGCCCGGAGCTCGGCGCAATTGCGTCTCCTCAGTCCAGCAGTCAAGCCACGCCCCCTCCCCTGCTGGTTTTTAATAGGCCGTGTAACAAGGCCTGCAACCACCATACCTGCCTATCACTTGTGTTCACCTGCTTGTTATTTTTTTATACCTGTTGGTTGCTAAGAGACTGTGCAATAAAGCCTTCAACCATATTATCTGCCTTCCATAAAGTGGCGTAACAATAGCACTGCAGACCCCGCGGTGGCGGGGAGGCGCTGAGTAATGTGGGCACTGGGGTCTGCGGGAGCTATTGTTACATTGACCTGACCTGCCTTATACTGCTGCCGCATTCTTGCCTGGGAGCCGGGACCTACTTTGTCTGCGTCCCGGCGCTCCTAGCCTACTCCTAGCTCCTTATGACAAAATGTCCCTCAAAAAATGGCCGCCCCACAGCAGCCTACTCTACCATTCTTCAAAACGGTCTGCTGTAAGGGGGCAGACATTTTTTGGAGGGACATTTTGTCATAAGGATTCGGAGCCCGGAGGAGGCTAGGAGTGCAAAGTAGATCTGCGGTCCTGACTCCCGGCCACGAACGTGGACAGGTAAGCCACTGCTTCCATGTGTGCTCACCTGCTTGTTATTTGCTTATCCCTTCTGGTTGCTAAGAGACTGTGTAACAAGGCCTGCAACCACTATACATGACTATTACCTGTGCTCACCTTCTTGGTATTTGTTTATACCTGTTGGTTGCTAAGAGACTGTGCCTCAAAACCTGCAACCACAATGCCTGCCTGTCACGTGTGCACTTGCTTGAAAACTTGCTTACCCCTGCTGGTTGTAAAGAGACAGTGTAACAAAACCTTAAACCATATTACTTACCTGTTAATCTGCTTTCGGTGTTTTTTTTATTTTATTTTTTTTGGGCAGTTTCATGCTAATGCACTACTTAGTTGAAATGGCTGGTTTCCAGTATTTCACATAGTTTTACCTTAAATGTATTATCAACATCTAATTTTAACCCAAACCTGGAAGTGACTTTTTAGAGCAAAATATGTTTATTGAAAGTTAATTAAGCATAGTAAACAAAGTTGCGGTACAGCAAGATGATACCATCAACAACACCATGCAATGTAACAGAGTATCGCAGGAGGGGGGACATATAGAACGAAGGGGGAGAAACAGAATTAGTGAATGAAGGTAAGGGTTAGATTGGGGGGGGGGGGGGGGGGACAGATCCGATACATATCAGCAAGTACAATTAAGTCACATACAGAGAAGATAATATACATATATATACATAATATACATATATTATGTTTGGGTGTAGATATGCCAAAACCTGGGGGCATAGTAATTTAGACAAAATATAGCTAAGGCAGCGTGGGAGGGGTGGACTTTAGTGCCATCCCGTATGAGAGAGAGTCTTTAAAGGTTAGCCACATAGCCCAGGTATCTCTGAAGGAGTCGTGTTCATGTGCAGCAGAAGACACAATATCCTCCATATCCATATACATATCTATTCTATGGAACCACTCTTTGGTTGTTGGGGGAGAGGAGGATCGCCAGCGTATCGGAATAAATGCCTTTGCTGCATGGTTAAACGGCATAAAAGGAATTTTTTATATCTTGGGATAGAACCAGACGAATAGTGGAACAGCCAGAACAGGGGGCTTGAAGGAACCGCTTCACCCAGTATCTTTGTGGAGATAGAGATTACACTGTTCCAGTAAGGTTTTATTGAAGGACAGTCCCACCAAATGTGGAGGGGGTTTCCGGGGCCCAAGGAACAGCGCCAACAAATATTGGGTATACCTGGTCCCATCTTAGATATAGTATCGGGACATCTGTACCACCGCGACAGTAATTTATATTGTGTCTCCACTACCAGTATGCTGGGAGAATAAGCGTGGGCAAGTTGGAGGATTTTTTCCCATTTGGCATCTGTTAGGTCAGTCTTCAGGTCCTCATTCCACCTTTTAGTAAAGCAGGGGAGATCCTGACTAGTGTCTTCTAAGAGGAGGTTTTAAATCTTGTATATAGGGCGGGAAGGTGGCTCTTTAGACGAGCACAAGATTCAAAAGGAGTTAAAGTGGGGGACCTAGAGGTAATGGGATCTAGTGACGACAGAAAATGCAATCACCCCCCCTCCACTCACCAGCTGTCCCATGCGGAAAAGACCTGCTTTATACCACGGCCTAAATGTATTGGGCTCTAAACCCGGGGGGAAACGTTTATCATATAGGAAAGCCATGTAAGGGGATAAGAGTGAGGAGATGGACGGAGAATTACGAACTGCCTTCCAGCATGTCAAGGTTGGGCCTATCGTGGGGTGGGATGAGCTGGGGAGGTATAGGAGCCATGGGATAACATTAATGGGGAAGGGCAATGAACGGTGTGTAATCTGGACCGATCTAGTACTCTACTCAGCATGCAGGCCTGGTAGTACCCACGGACGTTTGGAAGACGGACACCGCCTGCCCCTTTCTGTAATAGGGATAATTTCAATCTGGGTCTCTTACTACCCCATACAAAGTCTCTAATCGAGGTCTGAACATCTCTGAACCATATTGGGGGGATTTTAATTGGCAGGGTCTGGAGAAGATAGAGAATTTTAGGGAGGGAGTTCATTTTAATTATCCCTATTCTGCCGAACCAGGAAAACGGTTTTGATTTCCAAGCCTGAAGATCTGAACGTAATTTGATAAGGAGGGGGGTGAAATTGAGGTCAAATATTCTCTAGAGGTCGCTGGAGAGAGTAACCCCTAAATACTTAAGATGAGAAGTATGCCAGCCAAAGGGGAATGCAGACTTGAGTCCTAGCACAACAGCAGGTGGGGCAGAGATGTTCAAGGCCACCGATTTACTAAAGTTTATTTTGAAGTTAGATAGGTCGCTAAAGGATCTAAACTCTTCCATCAGGTTGGGGAGGGAAATTACAGGGTTCGTAATTGTGGCAAGGAGATCATCTGCGAACAATGCAAGTTTATATTCGTGCCCAGAAAGAGAAATCCCACTTATATTCGTGTTCAACCTAATTGCCCTGGCCAGAGCTTCTATACATAAAACAAAGATTAAGGGGGACAGTGGGCATCCTTGTCGAGTAACATTATTAATAGTAAATGAGTCTGATAGCGAGCCGTTAATCCTTACTCTAGCAGAAGGGGAGGTGTATAGCGCTAAGATGCGCTGTAGGCATATTGGACCTAATCCGAGGTGGTTAAGTACACTCTTCATGAAACCCCAGTCAACTCTGTCAAACGCCTTCTCGGCGTCTGTAGATAGGAGAATTCCTGAGGTATCAGTAGAGGAGAGGTGGTGTATCAGACTAATTATCTTAGAGGTGTTATCTTTGGCCTCCCGACCTGGAACGAATCCCACCTGGTCACTGTGAATAATGGATGGTAAGAAGTGCTTTAGTCTATTTGCTAGAAGTTTTGCATAAAGCTTCACATCAATATTAAGAAGGGAGATGGGGCGGTAACTAGGGCATAATGAAGGATCTGTATCGCCCTTCGGGATGACCGTAATGTCTGCCTCTAAGGATTGGGATGAGAAAGGGTGGTCATTTGAGACTGTGTTGCAGGCCCGTAAGTGTAGGGGGAGTAACTTGTCTTTAAAAGCTTTGTAAAAGGAGATGGAAAACCCATCCGGGCCCAGACTTTTTCCAGAGGGGGATGTTTTAATCGCCTCTTCCAACTCTGCGGCAGAGAATGGCCTCTCGAGACTATCTCTGATCTCATCTGTCAATACAGGGAACCCAATTTTTGTTAGGTATGATTCTATATGGCTTTGTTTTTCCTTAACGCTCTCGAAGGCTATTGATGCGGGCAAGTTATAGAAGGAGGAGTAATATGCGCAGAATGTCGATGCAATTGACTCTGTGTCATGTACTGTTTGCCCTTGAGTATCCTTAATGGATGAGATGAAGGAAAGGGCTCTCTGGGTGCAAAGTGCTCTAGCGAGCATTTTACCTGGTTTGTTCCCCCAGCGATAAAATTTTCTGTACGTTAGTTTTACTTTGTCCAATAGTAATTTATTAAGAGCTGATCTGGCGGCAGTGAGTTCCACAAATGCAGCGGAGGGCCTTATGGGCCTCCCAGATCGTCAAAGCAGAGACGTCAGGGGTTACATTGTGATCTATATACAGATCCAGTGTGTCTTCCAATTGAGATTTGTAATAGGAGTCAGAGAGGAAAGACTCGTTGAATCGCCAAGTGTGGTGTTTTGGCGTCGTGGTCCCTAAAGAGATATCTAGGAGAACGGGGGCATGGTCAGACCAGGTCATGGGGCCGATGGAAGTGTGTTGGACCATATGCAGATGGCTATGACCTAGAAGGAAGTAATCTAGTCTGGAGTAAGATTTATGTGGAACCGAGTAATATGTATAGTTTTGGTCGGTGGGGTGACCTATTCGCCAAACATCGAAAAGCTGGTGAGTGTGGAGCAAGCGCCTTATCCCCTTAGATCGGGAACCCAAAGTGGTGGTTGGAGGCGGGGTAACATCCTGAAGGGGGTCCAAGGCCCAGTTGAAGTCACCTCCTATCACTAAGATCCCCTGCTTAAGCAAACTAATTGTGTCTAAGACCCTCCCGAGAAAGGTCGCTTGTCCCTGGTTCGGGGCATATACATTGACAATCGTGAACATTGTATTATAGACAAAGCAAAGAAGTAACAGGCATCGTCCCTCCTCCAATATATGCGCTTGTACATCAGTGACTGGTACGTGTTTAGCAAATAAAATTGCAACGCCTTTGGATTTAGAGTGTGGGTAGTTGCAATAGTACGTAGTGGGGAAGTAGTGATTACTGAGACGGGGGGTTGATTCGGCCTGGCGAAAGTGGGTCTCCTGAACTAGGACTATGTCTGCTCTTTCAATATGAAAGGAATGAAGAGCCTGGGTTCTTTTTTCAGGGATATTGAGGCCCCTTGCATTAATAGATATAATACATAAATTTACTGCCATCTGGTCACATAAACGAGAGTCGGATCAGAAAGATAGACGTGGGAGGGGAAGAGGGAAGGGAGATTGAGCGGGATGGGAGTGGGGGGAGAGAGAAGGGGAAAGAGGAGGAAGGACAAGACATCAGAATAGGAAAGAAAAGTATAGCTTAACCATAAACATCTGGTAAAAACTACAAACACATAACCGCATCCGGACATAAGGAGGGCCATAATGGCTTCCATGTCACGGAAGGAGAACATTTAGCGGTAGGGGGAAACTAAGGGGCCGTGACTCCGCCAAACCACCTGGAGGGTCCCAGATGATGGTGGGGAAGAGGAAAATCAGCTGGTTCCTACCTAAGCAAAAAAAAAAGGAAGGAAAAAGGAACAGATCCTAACAAGGAAAAAAAGAAATAAATGTATATGCATATACGTATATATCCGTACACACATATATATATAACAGTCGCATCTAAATAGGATAAGTGCACTGTAAAAATAACAAGTAGTATCTAAATGGATAGTAGAGGCAAATAGTTATGGGTGCATAGTAAGTGCCAATTTTTAGCAATAATATTTACCACCCATTGTCCAGTCAAGTAGGATCTTGTGTTTGAGGAGATGATGATGATCCTCTGGATTTTTTTCGTGTAGTTGACTTGATGCCATCTCCCTCTTTTGGAAGTGTTGGAAGGAAGAGCATTCGGCAGGTGGAAGGCTTGCCAATCAGGGAGAGAGATGTTGTCTAGGCCCAGACCGGAGCAGAAGTTTGGCAGGTCAGCAGGAGAGCGTAGGGACAGTAGGTTGCCGGCATGTGTGACTTGAAGAGAAAATGGAAAGCCCCACCTATATTTGATATTTGATTTTCGTAGAGCATCTGTTAGAGGTTTTAGCAATATTCTCTGTTGAAGTGTACGCCACGAGAGATCTTGATAAAGCTGCACTCGAGTTCCATTGAACTCGACAGCCTCCAGTTGGCGTACTTTCTGTAGTAGTTCTTCTTTTTGAGAAAAATAGTGAAGACGGCATATCACATACCTTGGGGAATCAGATGCTGGGCCCTTAGGCTTGAGGGACTTGTGGACTCGGTCAAATTCAATAGGAGTTTCGGGGTCTAGACCCAGTACTTCTCCAAATATCTTGTTGGGGGCATCTATGATTCCAGATGGAGGAACCGATTCCGGAAGACCTCTCACTCTGACATTATTTCTACGCCCTCGATTGTCCAAATCTTCCAGTCTCTCTTGCATCATTTTCAGGTCAGCAGCCTGTTGTGAAAGGGCCTCATTAATAGAAGTGAGTTGGTCGGAATCATTTTCTCTTTCCTCCTCCAGAGAAGCAATTCTAATCCCCATAAGGGTGACGTCGGCTTGCACTGTAGCAATCTGAGATTGGAACAAATCTTGGAGGCGGGATTCAAGCGCTTCTAGGTCTTTTTTAGAAGGGAGCATTCGAACATGTGACAATACTTCTCCAATTTCGCTTCTTAGTTGCGACATTTGAGCTTGGAGATCTTTAGCCGGAGGATCTTGGACCATCTCGGGAGGATCAGCCAAGGTTGTTTCGGGGGGGGGGGGGGGGGAGCAGGTAGCCAGTCTGTGGCTTGAGAGGTGGAAAGATAGGACCGAAGATTAATTTGTGAGGCCTTAGGTGTCGAGCGGGAGTCTTTACCCTGCGTACTCTTCCTGCCTCTTCCCATTAGATGTGTGTGAAATTTCCAGACTGGGTCATCTTGTGAGGTAGGACCATTAGGCGGTGTGTAGGCGGAGGTCACATTCCCCTATATCATGGGCCTGGCATTAGGGATAGGTTGTAATTACATAGTGGTGCCGCTAGCAGTAAAATACACAGTAGGGTTGGGTACTGGGGAGGTAAGCTTGGTGTACTGTGATGGAATGTCTGGGGGACAGACAATAGAGCAGGTATATTTCATACACTGTGTGTACACCTTTATTGGTCGAAAAACACCTTCCCAGGGTAACCCCAGGTTAGCAGGGGACAGGATGGCAGTAATAGTTAGCGTTGCTAGGGTTAGGGAGCCGGGGGGATGCTTCTGTGCAGCGCACTCAGACTTTGCTGGGGATTGCCTCTACCAAGATGGCCGCCGCGGCCTGTAAGGCCTTGCTAATGTGGCGTGAATTAGCTGAGAAAACCTCCCCTGGGCAGATCCCCTAGCAAGGGGAAGGTCACCTGGAGGTCTGGGCAGCGTTGGCTGCTACCCCAGGCACCGGAGGTCAGCGGGATATTAAGACAGGGTGGGGGCTGTTTCCTGGCCAGGCCACGCCCCCGGAAGTGACTTTTTTACAAAAATAAAATAGAGTTGTACTTTAGGTAGTGTCAGTCTGTCTGCTATTTTTTTTTTTCAACACATTTTTATTGAGATGGTCACATAGTACATTTCTTAACATCAAGGCGACAATTCTTTCCTTGTTTGACAGAGTTACACCACGCAGGGTGACCATATTTTCATTTTTTCAAAAAGAATTACAAACAAACATAGATACAAAGAGAAATAAAAATAAAAAGAGAAATAGAGAAGAAAGAAAAAAAATATATAAAACATGAGAGTATATTGAGTTATTAGTCATATATGATACAGTCACATGGTGGCGTTATCTCAGTTAATGCAGATGCGCAAGTGTCGATCAACTGTAGATCACTGCAGGGAGTGACTCCCAGCCGTTAAGTCAAAAAATAAAAATAAAGATCCACCATTGTGCTGCATCACTATCCAATCATTCCACTAATAACTAAAAGAAAAAAGGAATAACCAGGTCAGACAAGACAAAGGGAAGGTATGGGGAAGGATAGGTAGTGAGATATCTATGTCAAGCTTTCAAAAGAAGGTCCAGTGATGATGTTAATCATTTCATGTTGGTTATGGGCTTTGTCTCCAATCAGTCACCTCCAGGTTAAACTCTCATGTAGAACTCAATTGTCGTATCATATACCATGAGGTATTTTCATAAAGGCGTAAAATATGCGTTTGAGTGGTACTAGGCAGGGTCTCAATATAGGGGCCCCATTTCTTATAGAACCGCATTACTCCTGTCTCAATGTCTGGTATAGTGGCCTGTCTTTCCATATACAAGGTGGCTAAGATTGCGTTTTTTGTTTCCATTATTGAAGGGGCTGATTTTTTTATCCAGTGTGTCATAATCAATCTCTTTGCTATGCCCAGGATTGCTGTCATGACTGGTAGCAAGGCTTTTTTCCTACCCCCCCAATCCCATTCTTCCATTACCAGCAACAGGCATGCCGTAGGGTTTTTTATTGCCTTTAAGTGGAAGGTGTTATTTATGAATGCTATTAGCCTATTCCAATATGTAGCTATCCTGCCGCACTGCCAAAGATTGTGAAAAAAAGTAGCTCGTCTCTGCCCGCATTTAACGCATGAGTCTGGTTCCCCAGCTATCATATGAGCCCTCTGTATTGGGGCTATGTAAGCCCTGTGTATCACTTTCCAGTGTACTTCCTGGAGGGATGCCGAGTGGAGATGTTTCATGGTCTGTTGGCAGTGCTTCAGGACTACCTTGTATTCTGGTATTGATGGAATGTCTGATTTCCAGGCCGTTAATGTTCGATTCCATTTCTTTCCCCCCCCTGTATCCCCTGCCTCCGCGTAATAATACCTCAGAGTATATAACCCTGTGTGAGCCAGCGTCATAATGGTGTTAATTGAATCAGTTTCCGCTCCCTCCGGTCCAGCCGGGGGCAGGGACTGAATCATGTGTCTTGTTTGTAGGAACATATAGAAATGGCTGTGTGGTAACTGATATTTTTCTCTCAGATCTGCAAAAGACCGGAGGTGACCTCCCGGGTCATATACATCCCTGATTGCAGCCAAGCCAGCTTTCCTCCAAGCCAAGAACTGGGGGTTATCCAATCCGGGCGTAAACCTGGGATTGCCCCAGAGTGTAATAAAGCGGGAGACCTGGGGGGATCTTTTCAGTGTTTTATTTGTGTATATCCATGCTTTGTATGTGTCTTTAAATAAAATATTGTTAAGTATATCCTGCTTGATCATTCCTCTAGGGGTGTGTACAAGTGCTGTTGGCGAATATGGGGCAAACAATGCTTCCTCAATAGTGCGATTAGTGAATATAGAGTGTTGCCAGAACCAATCCGTTATATAACGGAAGCAAACTGCTCTGCTGAATAGTGCAGGGTCAGGGATATTAAGCCCACCCTCAGCTCTGGGGAGTTGTAATTTCGCATATGCTACTTTCGGCTTTTTACCAGCCCATAGGAATTTAGAGAAGACAGTGTTAACAATAGAGCAGTCATGTCTGGAGAGGGACAACGGTATCATTTGAAGTAGATAAGCTAGTTTAGGGAATGCAATACTTTTGATGACCGCCGCCCTTCCCATCGTCGAGAGTGGGAGGGTGGTCCATCTATGGAGGAGTGTGGAAATCTCCGCTATCACAGTGTCACGGCCGCGGTTAGGACGCGCCGCTCACCTGTTCATCTCCGGCGGCGGGGCCTGCGGGCCATCCGTCCGGGTGCGGGTCGGGGGGCGCGGCGTCTGGGTCTTCCGGCTGCGACCATCCTTCTGGGGCCTGCGGCACACGCGTCCAGCATGAGAGCTAACCAAAGTTGTTTGTCTCCAGTCCGGTCGCCGCCATGTTGTTGTAGCCAGCCAATGGTTCAGAACCCCAGTTCAGCTCCTCCCATCAAGATCTGCCCTGGGGTATAAAGCAGAGCCCTCTGGGGCAGACAAGCGCCAGTGCTTTGTTGTCAATCCCTGTGGAAGAAGCTTCAGCCTGTGTTCCTGCCCTTGCCCTGTGATATCTTTCATCCCTGTCTTCGTTACCTGCAGTTCAACACCTGATACCTGGATACCTGCATTTGCATTCTGCTTCCAGCCCTTACAGAGTCACACCTGTTTCCTGGACTTTGCAATTGCATCCTGCCTCCAGCCCTTTCAGGTTTACTACAGTGTCTCAAGCCTCTGCACATGCTTCAGCCCTGCGTGTCTGTTGACACATCTACACTCCTGCTGTCGACCAGTTGCATCTACTGCCAGCCCTGCGTGTCTGTTGACACATCTACACGCCTGCTGTCGACCAGCTACACCTGTTGCCAGCCCTGCGTGTCTGTTGACACATCTACACGTCTGCTGTCGACCAGTTGCATCTACTGCCAGCCCTGCATGTCTGTTGACACATTTACACGCCTGCTGTCGACCAGCTACACCTGTTGCCAGCCCTGCGTGCCTGTTGACGCATCTACACTCCTGCTGTCGACCAGTTGCACCTGCTGCCAGCCCTGCGTGTCTGTTGACACATCTACACTCCAGCTGTCGACCCGCTGCTCCTGTCGTCAATCCTGCGTGTCTGTTGACACATCATCACGCCTACCTGTGGTCCAAGTGCACCTACTGCCAGTCTCCGTGCCTGCTGACGCTTCATCATCCTGCTGTCTACCTCCGCACCTACTGCCAGTCTTCCGTGCCTGCTGACGCCTCGCTATCCTGCTATCAGCACTTCCAGCTACTGCCAGCCCTCCGTGCCCGCTGACGTTTCTCCATCCTGCCGTCTGCATCGGCACCTGCTGTCAAGTCCTCGGATGTCGCTGACTTCCGGCTTCCACTGCCCACTGCCGTCAGCTCCCACAGCTAGCCATTGTGTTTCCCTGTGAACTAACAGAGACTCTGGGATCACTCCCATCATTCTGGACTTTTAGCTGTTGCCCAGGTACTTCACTGGGTTCCCCGATCTACAGTTTCATATATGGTTTTACCTTCTCTTGTTGGTGCTACAATAAAGAGTTATATTAAACCTGCTATTCTCCAGTCTCCTTCAAGCCACAAACACCCAACCTCCGGGCCTCAGACAGATCCACGAGGTACCCCGAGCGTGACACACAGGTCGGAAGTTAACCGAGTATATTTCGGATATGGCATGGGGTATACGGATGCCTAGATATTTCATTGTGTGTTTTACAATTGAGAACAGGGCTAGTGGGGAATCCGGAGCGGATGAGTCATTGGGGCCTGTGAGGAGCATCAGTTCAGACTTGGTATAGTTCACTTTAAACCCGGAGAACGAGCCAAATCGCTCAATCAGTGATATTATCTCCGGCATAGCCACCTTAGGGTTTGACGCAAATATTAACATGTCGTCAGCGAATAGAGCCAACTTAACCTCCTCCCTTCCCACTCTAATTCCGGTATATATGGGGGATGCTCTTAGAGCTATGGCTAGGGGCTCCAGGGCCAGGGCAAATAACAATGGAGACAGCGGGCATCCCTGTCGGGTGCCCCTTCGTGTGTAAAATGGTTGTGAGAGGAATCCGTTGTTAAGAATTTGGGTGGCCGGATCTGTGTACAGGGTCTTAAGCAATGCAATAAATCACGGGGGGGGGGGTTCCAAATCTATGCAATGTTTCGAATACATGGTCCCACGTGATCAGGTCGAAAGCTTTCTCCGCGTCCAGGGAGAGAACCACATTCTGCTCCCCGGACGGGTGAACCCGGAGCCATTCCATTACAGCCAGCAGCTTCCGGATGTTTACCACAGACTGCCGTCCCCATATGA
Source organism: Crinia signifera (assembly GCF_055691185.1). Classification (NCBI taxonomy): domain Eukaryota; kingdom Metazoa; phylum Chordata; class Amphibia; order Anura; family Myobatrachidae; genus Crinia; species Crinia signifera. The sequence continues at coordinate 117,267,046 of NC_139219.1, read as the reverse complement.
ATCCAGACTGGTCAGGGTGGACCAAGTGTGGAAGTATCAACTTGAGCCTGTCCGAAAGGATTTTTGTAAATAGCTTATAGTCTGTGTTTAACAGTGATATTGGTCTATATGACCCAGGATCCCCACCGTCCCTGCCTGGTTTGGGGAGAAGACGTATTATTGCTGTAGGAAGGGCCTCTCCAGACATGATCGCATTAAACACCGTTGCCAGGGGGGGGGGGGGGGGGGGGCAATTTAGGCGACAGGATTTTAAAATACTCATTGGCAAATCCATCTGGGCCCGGGGATTTTCCAGTTTTGAGTCCAGTTATTGTGGACTGAATTTCTTCAGAGCTTATTGGGGCGATCAGGGATTCCCTTTGGGCAGCCGTGAGATTAGGTATTTTGAGATTGGCCCAAAAGTTGTTTTTGGTCTCTTCATCTATGGTGGGGGCAGAATAGAGTGACGAGTAGAAATTGAAGAATACTTCTGCTATCTCTACATTAAATTTTTTCACATACCCATTAGGGTCTCTAATAGATCTTATTATATTAGGAGGACGCCTGCCCGCTAGCAAGTGTGATAACAGTCTCCCCGCCTTATTACCAAAACGATGGAATTTGCTACTTTGGTGAAAGCTGAATTTCTTCTCCATGCCTGTCAGGATGTTGTCAAAGGTTGTTTTGTTTTTGTAGTAATCAGCTTTGTTGGGCCCCGTCGGGTTATTTTTAAAAATAGTGTATGACCTGGTCAAATTGGCCTGTGCTTCTAAGTAATGTTTGTCTAGATCTTTATCTCTTTTTTTGCAGTAGGACATAATATTCCCCCTTAATACGGCCTTGGAGGTTTGCCAGAATAGCAGAGGGTCTGTTGTTTCCAAGCCCGCATGATTGTGTTTAAAGTCCATCCACGCCGCCTCCAACATGGCTCTGAATTGAATGGAGTTTGCCAGGTAGGCCGGGAAGCGCCATTGGCGGACCGGGCCTTTGTCCACCTGTGCAGCGAGCTGGACCCAACACAATGCATGATCGGAAATACTTATTGTCTCTATCCTGGCATCGGTCACTCTGGGGAATATGTGACGGGGGATTAATATGTAATCTATTCTGGAGAGGGTACCGTGTGCTGCCGACAGACACGTGTAGTCTCTTTCTACCGGGTAACAGGATCTCCAGGCGTCTATCAGTTGGAATCGGTCACAAAGGGATACAATAGTATTATCTGGGTGGTGATTCTGTTTAGATGCGGGCTTGTTTCTATCTAGTGTGGGTGATGCTACTACGTTGAAGTCTCCCCCCAGTATTAAGGAGTGGGTCTGCAATGATTGAAGTTTGGCAACCAGGGATGTATAGAACTCTCGGGGGCTGGCATTGGGAGCATATATATTGCATAGTGTGTATGGAACATCATGAATGGTTACGTTAACAATCACATATCGACCTTTTTCATCTACTTCAGTTAATGTAACGTTATAGTCGATAGCATTTCTGATAAGGATAACCACCCCCCTTGACTTAGAGTTAAACGATGCCGATGCCATCACCGACCATCTCAGCATATTGAGCTTTAGCACTTCACTGGGGACAAGGTGGGATTCCTGGAGAAATGCTATATCAAGAGTCTTTTTATTTAAATATGTTAATATTTTTCTGCGTTTTGCATGAGTGTTGAAACCACCCACATTCAATAAACCTATCTTAAGCATCAGCATTTTAGAATTTTGCATATGTTTTTGAATAATGTCTCATACCTTAGATTCTGCAGGGAAGGACACATGAGGGAAAAAAGGACAGACTGGGGGGCACAACAGACAAACATAAAACATACATCATAACCTCCCACCGCTGGGCAATAGCCAGTGTGGGGGTCGAAAATACTCTATTCAGGACTTCCGTATAAAACTCCCTCCTACCCAACGATTCCTCCTAGTAAAACCCCCTCCCCCCCCCATAACCCCCTAACTTTACATGTGGCTCCTCAAGGGTACCATAACATTCCCAAAAAAAATGGTGCCTACTGTGATCCCATACGCAGATAAGCGTACTAGGGCCCTGGGAAAGAAAAATTGTTGGTCCTAAAGATATCCGTTATCTTCTCTAAGTAACACCCAATAGGTAACGGCTTAAACAACTATCATCTAACACACTGTGAACAGCCACTATAACGATAGCTGCGAGATGTGAGTGGTGTGCAGAAGTTATTTCAATGACTGCCAGTCCACACAGGCTCCCAAGCTTAAAAAAGGAAAAAAAAAAGAGAACAAACAAAATCTATAACAAGCATTTCAAGTATAAAACTATGCTACGGAGTAATATAACTCCCATATGTATATTCTCCACCCTCCCCCCGCGACCTGCAACAGTGCAATATTACTCATCCTATTCATCGTGTGGGATCAGGTGCCTCCTGTGGGTCAAGGCTGGCCCCGGCAGGTTCGGCTTGCTCAGCAAGTTAGCAGTCCGCATCAGCAGCAGATGTAAAGTCTTTGACCGTTTCTCCCTCAAACACTCTTAATCTGGCAGGGTAGAGCAATGCAAACTTTTTCTTGGCGTTGAACAACTTGGTGCAGATCGGGGAAAACTCCTTGCCGGCCCTGGTGACTTCAGCGGAGTAATCCTGGAAAATGAATATTTTGGCGTCGTTCCATGTCAGGTTGCGGTGTCTCCTAGATGCTGACCATATAGCTTCTTTATGTAGATAGTTCAAACACCGAAATATCACGACTCTCGGCCTGTTCCCTCTCGTAGCGCGGGTCGGGCCCAATCGGTGTGCTCTCTCGACCACCATGTCGCTGCATTGATCCGAGATCTGGAGCATTTCAGGCAGGGAGATCTGTAGGAACTTGTATAAGTCGGGGCCCTTAATGGCTTCGTCTAGGCACACAATCCTTAAGTTATTTCTTCTTGATCTGTTTTCAAGATCATCGATCTTGTTTTGCAGGTCATAACAGGTTTGCTGGAGGCTGGAAGAGGAGACCTTAAGGCCGGCCACATCCTGAAAAAGTTCTCCCACTCTGCATTCAGTGGTGTGTTGCATTTGCGCAACCTGCTTCAACTGGGTTGTAACATCTTTTATAGCCATGTTAAATTTGGCGGCCTGTGCCTCCATGAGGGGTCCCATAGTCTCTTGTATGGCCTTAACAACCTCTGAGTATGTGACAGGTGGACTTTCAGTAGTATCAGAGGATTGGGAGAACAGTACCTGAGATGCCGTGTTTCCTTGCTTGTCATGTGTGGCGGCCATCTTGGATCCAGTCTGTGACTGTGATCTGGTGCTGGACTTAGCCCTTTGTTCCCCTTGTTTGTTTGATCCCCTCGGCATCTGTGGAGAGAGAAATCTCTCCATCCACTGCCGGTGCTGGAGTTAGGGGGCTGGTGGGGTGATGCTGTGTGCACCGCTGTTATTTGTGAATCAGGCGCTGTTACACGCTGTTATGAGTGTCTGTTAGGGTTCTCAGGTCTCCCTGCCCCCACTGTGGATATTTGTGTGTCTGTATCAGCTCCCGTCGCAGGCTCACGACTTGGGGTGTGCTGGGGCGTTATAGCGGGGATCAGGTGAGTCAGACAAGGTGACTGGTGGACTTTAGGAGAGCCAGATTTTATCTCTGTGTGCTGGGGCAGACAGTCTGAATGGCGTCTTGTGCTTTGCAATAGGACTCACCAGGGAGTGCTTAGGTGCTGTGCGCCTGCTTGCGTGGCCGCGATCCTGGTGTCTCCATCAGGTATCTCCTTGGGGACGGCAGGTAATTTGGCTTGCTGTTATTGCAGCCTCCGTGTGCCGAGGTATCCCCCAGCGTCACGCGGCCGGCGTCTGGCGTGGTGTGGCGGGGCTCGCCGTTGTCCGTGCGGGAGCCACGCTTGTGCGACGTTTGTGTCAGCGGGGTTGTCTCCCCATGCTGGCGGGGCTAGGTGAGTGACTCCAGGGCTGCCCGGGGGTGTTAGAGGGGGTCAGCGTCGGAGGTGCAGCGGAGGTCTCGCTGGCTGCAGCCTCTCACATCCGAGCCGGCAGTCTGTCTGCTATTGAAGGGGAGAAATTACACTTGCCTCTCTGTCACGGTGTGTTTGTTGAAAAAAAAAAATATTTGACAGAAGACTAAGAAGCTCTGTGCCATCTGGTCCACAATCACACCCCAGTATCTGGGCATTACACTTTGAAAATGCAATGCGAGTTTGGAATTGAATTGTTTGAAAAAAGGAGGGGTTAACTAGTGGCCTGTAGTTATCGGGCGCCTTCTGGGGTGGTTTGTCAAGCTGCTCCTACTTGGGGGTGTCAATCCCCTGGTACAATTGTAATGGAAAAAGAAGGGGGTGGGTGGAGTGCTAGGAATAATAATTGGTTTGAGGTCAATTTATAACAACATGAGAAATTTATTTTTATGATAAAAGGATCAATTTGTGCATTTGCACTAGGTAGGTGTATGATATAATTACATTTACGGCACAATGTATTGCACAGAAAATAAAATAATACAGAACATTAAAAAATGTACATTAATATGAAAATAATAATAAAAAGATTTTTGAAAAACTGGGTCTGATACTTATGGTCTGGCGTCCCTTTTCACCCAAGGTGGGGAGACGTAGATGGTGATTGAACAATCCTGGGGTCAATCCTTAGATAGCTGGAGAAAGTTGGGGTCCATTCAACCTTGCTGGATTCTTTTTTCACACTGGAGGATGCTGTTAGAGCCCCTGTTGGAGTGTGGGGAGTCCTCAACAATAGTGCGGAATTTGTAATCCTAATTTTGCAGGTGGTGGTTCCCAAATAGGTATTATAGCTTTTTAGCCCAGGTATTGCAAAGTGGGGGTAGTCGGTCTCCAATATTTGTAGTAAAGATGAGTAGTGGGGGTCAGACCAAAGATGCCCAGTTTAAAATCAGCAGTACTCCCTGACATGTTTAGCCGTCCAACTGACAGCTTTTTCAAAGGTGTAGCACCATGTGCAAAGTTCAGGTTTTTATACCAAACCACAGGAAGTTCACTTAAACAATTAAGCTTACTCATTAACCAATTATATATAGTATCACATTTATTACAATCACCAGTTTATTTATACATTTATATATTCATAGGCAGACCTATTATCAAAAGAAATCATAAATACCTATATTGGAGCTTTAGGGAGGCATAGGAGTGTGTAGAAGTGAGGACGCTGGTGTATTACACTCATTTCCGGGATCCGGAGCACTATTGTTGTATTGGCTTCCGGTAAATGGAACGCAGGTGACCCGCATCAAGCGCGTCACTTCCGCCCTCCTAGTATCAACACCGCGCTGGAAGCCTCAGGGCGTGTGGAACACACTGAGCTTCCTGTTTGCGCGTCAGGCGTTGCTATGTTACAACGCTCAGTTCACATCTAGTTGTGCTGGCAGCTGTTTATGTTCAGCGAAGATTCTGCTGCTTTTTAAGAATATCGTGTAGCGCTCTGCCAGCTTATTAATTATATCCCATAGTGGAGGCATACATAGCATCTGTACATGTACACTTAGTGGTATATATATATATATATAATTTCCAGCTGTTTATGTTCAGCGAAGATTCTGCTGCTTTTTAAGAATATCGTGTAGCGCTCTGCCAGCTTATTAATTATATCCCATAGTGGAGGCATACATAGCATCTGTACATGTACACTTAGTGGTGTATATATATATATATATATATATATATATATATATATATATATATATATATATATATATATATAATTTCCATGTGTCGGCACTCAAATTGAAATGCAGGCTTTTACTCGCCAGGTGCCTCCCGTATGCTCCGATTAAGACACCGGGGCACTTCACACTCTTCTTGACGGTGGCACTCTGGACTTCCAAAGAATAACGACAGACCACTTGGTTTCTGCAACGTTTCAACGCTTTATTGCGTTTTTATCAAGCCAAAGAATAGACATACAAGACAGGTATAAATACCTATAACCCCACCCATAGTAATTAAACGGACCCTCCTCCTTCAGCTGGAACACAATCCCACATCAACAGGTGTCAGATCCATTAAAAACCTTGTGCTGACTAAACATCATACAAATATATAAAAAACATGAACAATATCAAAAATACATTTACAAAGACATAGCATAAGAAGACATGTATATATAATACCATCACAACAATGAAAAGTTAAATATTGACAAAAAAGCAAACGGATTGTGGATTTCTAGCGCAGATTGTAGAACTGTATACACACTGTGCAATCTTTGGTCTAATCAATTTCTCATTTTTAATACTGTAATGAGAAAAAGTGTACATGTTAATGACCATAAACAAACAAGATGCATAATACAGATTCAAAACTTTATGTCAATTGACTAACTCATGAGATGTCATTATAGAAAACATTGCAATCCGACCATTTCGTTCAACCCTCTTGGCGCTAAAGAATCCAATCTTATGATCCATTTAGATTCCAACTGCAGTAATCTCTTTGATCTGTCTCCTCCCCGTGTGAGCGGGGGGACATGATCAATAATTTTATAGCGTAGTACCGACAGATTGTGCTTGGCCAGCGCAAAGTGTCTGGCAACCGGTTGTTCACTAGCGCCAGACACTAGCGCTGCTTTAATGGCCGATCGATGTTGTCCCATCCTCTCTTTAAACGTGCAATCTGTCTTACCCACATAAATTAAAGAACACGGGCAAGAAATAGTGTATACTACAAAACGAGTACTACATGTAAGGAAAAAACGGATATTAAATTTCTGGCCAGATCTGGGGTGACAAAAGAAATTTCCAGTTTGCAAATATCGACAAGTGACACAATTTGGGCATCGATAGCAGCCGACTCTGGTTTTACCCAAGAATGTGCTTGGTTGGGTCTTATTAAAGCCTGTTATATCAGTTTTGACCAATAGGTCTTTCAGGTTTCTATTCCTTCTATAACAGGTCATTAAAGATGCCCCTCTCAAAGGCTGAATTTCAGAGTCAGTCGCGATTATAGGGCGCCCCGGTGGGTGCTCACTATTCTTATGAATTTTAGGAATAGTATATAACAATGGTCTTATCGGGTATTCCACCTTTAATGCTTTAATTATAGCCACATCCAACACACCTTCACTCTGAGCAACATTTAACAATCAATTTCCTTCTTAAACATAGTTGTAGGGTCGCCAACGCATTCATGTTCATGGTGGAACATGATGTATTTTTTGCAGATCCCATGGTAGCAGCACATGTAGTAGCCTTTTGGCGCTACATAGATGATCTGCTGATTATATGGAGTGGGACTGAATCAGCATTTGTTGAGTTAATTGAGGAACATAATAGGACAGACAGTCCTGTGAAGTTCACTTATACCATTAGTAGTTCGAGCGTGAACTTTTTGGATGTCAAACTCACAAAAAACAATGGGCAAATTAAAACATCTCTTTACTCAAAGCCCACTGATAGAAATAATTTGCTATTATCTGCTAGTGCCCACCCCCCAGCACTTAAGAATGCACTACCCTATTCGCAATTTCTGAGGGCTCTCAGAATTGCGTCTGATAGAGGGGAGGCACTGACATCACTAAATATGATGTATGACAAGTTCCTTGCTAGAGGTTACAGCACTAAAGTTCTTGATGTAGCAAAAACAAAAGCACTGAAATTATCAAGAGTTGAGCTTATGACAGCTAAAAACAAAAAAACTGGTGATAACAAATTTACGTGGTGCACTAAATTCAACCATTTAAGTGATAAGGCAAATCATATTGCAAAAAACTTTTGGCCACTGATCGCGACTGACTCTGAAATTCAGCCTTTGAGAGGGGCATCTTTAATGACCTGTTATAGAAGGAATAGAAACCTGAAAGACCTATTGGTCAAAACTGATATAACAGGCTTTAATAAGACCCAACCAAGCACATTCTTGGGTAAAACCAGAGTCGGCTGCTATCGATGCCCAAATTGTGTCACTTGTCGATATTTGCAAACTGGAAATTTCTTTTGTCACCCCAGATCTGGCCAGAAATTTAATATCCGTTTTTTCCTTACATGTAGTACTCGTTTTGTAGTATACACTATTTCTTGCCCGTGTTCTTTAATTTATGTGGGTAAGACAGATTGCACGTTTAAAGAGAGGATGGGACAACATCGATCGGCCATTAAAGCAGCGCTAGTGTCTGGCGCTAGTGAACAACCGGTTGCCAGACACTTTGCGCTGGCCAAGCACAATCTGTCGGTACTACGCTATAAAATTATTGATCATGTCCCCCCGCTCACACGGGGAGGAGACAGATCAAAGAGATTACTGCAGTTGGAATCTAAATGGATCATAAGATTGGATTCTTTAGCGCCAAGAGGGTTGAACGAAATGGTCGGATTGCAATGTTTTCTATAATGACATCTCATGAGTTAGTCAATTGACATAAAGTTTTGAATCTGTATTATGCATCTTGTTTGTTTATGGTCATTAACATGTACACTTTTTCTCATTACAGTATTAAAAATGAGAAATTGATTAGACCAAAGATTGCACAGTGTGTATACAGTTCTACAATCTGCGCTAGAAATCCACAATCCGTTTGCTTTTTTGTCAATATTTAACTTTTCATTGTTGTGATGGTATTATATATACATGTCTTCTTATGCTATGTCTTTGTAAATGTATTTTTGATATTGTTCATGTTTTTTATATATTTGTATGATGTTTAGTCAGCACAAGGTTTTTAATGGATCTGACACCTGTTGATGTGGGATTGTGTTCCAGCTGAAGGAGGAGGGTCCGTTTGATTACTATGGGTGGGGTTATAGGTATTTATACCTGTCTTGTATGTCTATTCTTTGGCTTGATAAAAACGCAATAAAGCGTTGAAACATTGCAGAAACCAAGTGGTCTGTCATTATTCTTTGGAAGTCCAGAGTGCCACCGTCAAGAAGAGTATATATATATATATATATATATATATATATATATATATATATATATATATATATATATATATATATATATATATATATTGCAGTTGCAAATATTAATTAATAGAATTTTGCATATATAAGTTTTTAATATTAATAATGTGTATATTGGTTATTCTTACACACAAACAATACAATTTTCTTTGTTTTTTAGAAAATAAGACACAGACAGTCACTTTAAGAATTTACACTAACAGTGATAGTAATTGGAAGTTATTAGAATACAGTATCAGTACAGTATCAGTATTAGAATACAGTATCAGTTTGCATCTTTCCAACACATAAAGACTTGGTGATTAATTATCCTATATAAAAAAAGGGAAAAGGGGAGGGGGGGGGGGGGAGGGAAGAAATATTTGCAACCTGTCGCGGGCTTGACAAGTATCCGCGTCCCCTCGCGGGGCTTGCTGTGCTTGCCATGCTTCGGGCTCGCCACACTATATATGCTCAACTCCACGCCGCGTGGATAGTAGGGGAATGAAAAGGTCGGAGGACGCGCAGCGCTGCCCCTCGCCACACTTCGGGTTTGCGTCAATCGTGGGGGTGGCGGCCACAATGGGGGGCCATTATTTTTTACACACATGCCGGGGCCATAGCCAATGAGAAATGGCCCATATTGGGCCATTTACCTTTTTTTTCTATGTTAAATGTACTCAGTTTCAATGTTAAAATAATTTAACATTGAAGCCTATGGAGACGCGATGGACCCGATTTCTCCATAGGCTTCAATGTTAAATTATTTTAACATTGAAGCCTATGGAGAAATTGGGTACATCACGTCGGTCGCGTCGTGTGCGGTTTGGTATGCACCCGACGCGACCGACGCGATTTTTTCCGACACAACCACCACGATAGAAATCGTGGTGGCCGTGCTAGGAAACAAGTACCAATCTTTTTATTATTATTTTCATATTAATGTACATTTTTTAATGTTCTGTATTATTTTATTTTCTGTGCAATACATTGTGCCGTAAATGTAATTATATCATACACCTACATAGTGCAAATGCACAAATTGATCATTTTATCATAAAAATAAATTTTTCATGTTGTTATAAATTGACCTCAAGCCAATTATTGTTCCTAGCGCTCCACCCACCCCCTTCTTTTTGGAATTGAATTGTGCCCTAATTTGTTCAGATACAAGAAGCATGCTAAGACTAAAGGCTAGATGGTCCGGTTTACTAACATTTATTATAAATGTTCCTCTATCCCTTTTTTGATACTGCTGTAGTACTGCCTATAATCCTGAGGATTTACCACAGCATACAGAACTGTACTTTCTACCACATTACTTATTATATAATACACATGGTACTGAAAATAAAGACTTTAGGAAAGTAAGTCAAGTCAATGTTGTACTATCCACAGTATACATATAGTATTATTATTAATTATTATTATTAGTAGTTTATTTATATGGCACCACATGGGTTCCGCAGTGCACGGCAAATATAGAGGATCAAAAGAACAAAACAAGAAAGTGATTTACAGTATAAATGCAAATTAGGACAAGTACATGGTAAATAAAAGACAGTTGCAGCAGCGGACACTGAGGCTATAATAACAGTGGAAGAGATATATTCTTAGAAAAGCACATGAGTTGAGAGGGAAAGTTTTGTAGGGAGGTGGCAAGTCTGATCGGAAGGGTTAGAAAAGAAGAGATATGGAACACAACGGCCAACATCCTGGAGGCAGGCATGGGAGGAAGTAACCAGTTTGCAGGAGTAGCTACAGTATATGCATTTGTAAAGCAGAGATGGTAGGTGGGAGTGTAAAGAGAGACTAGGTCAGATATGTTGGTGGGAGATGACTGGGTGATGGCTTTGTAAGGAGTGATAACTCTTAGTAATACTAAACATAAATAAAATAGAATCAGAAATATTAATAAAACCAAATGGTTCCTGGTAACATTTTACACAACAAATTTAGGATGTTATTAGTAGCATGAACAATAATTTTCTTAATTTTGACGGGTCATATTAATAAGTCAGATTAGTATACCGGTATACCATGTAGTTGTCCAACAGGGCCAATTTTGACAGTGTGGTTGTATACATATTTATTAATTGTATTATTTTTCTTATTAAATGTGTTACTGATTAACTTATGCGCAGTTCAGACATAGACATGTTTAGTTTAAAAAGCACTGGGGCATCCCAGAAGAGATAGCAGAGAGACAGTTGAAAATATGAGTGAGGAGATCAGATGAGAGGTCAGGAAAGGAGAGGTAGATCTGAGTATCATCAGAATGGAGTTGATATTGGAAGTCGAATGAGCTCACCTATAGTATAGAAAGAGAATAGAATATAGTATAGATAGAGAAAGTATAGATAGAGAATAGAATATAGTATAGATAGAGAAAAGGAGAGGATCAAGAACTGAGCCTTGCGGGACACCTTCTGTGAGTGGAAGTGCAGGAGAGGCAGAGTTATGACAAGAGACAGAGAAGGAGTGATCAGAGAGGTAGGAAGATAGTCAGGAGAGAGCAGTATCATGCAGTCCAAGGGAGTGAAGGATTTGGAGTAGGATAGGGTGGTCAACATTGTCAAAACCAGCAACAGAAAGGTCAAGAATAATAAGTAGAGAGTAGTGGCCTTTAGATATAGCAGCATGGAGATCATTGCAGACTTTAGTAAGAGCAGTTTCAGTGGAGTGGAAGGGACGGAAGCCAGACTGGAATGGATCAAGCAGGTAGTGGGAGGAAACAAAGGCAGCTGTAGACTATACGCTCAAGGAGTTTGGAGGCAAAAGGAATGAGAGAAATGGGTCAGTAGTTAGTGAGATAATTAGGGTAGGTTTTTTAAGGATAGGAGAGACAAGAGCATGCTTGAAGGAAGAGGGAACAGTACCCGATGAGAGGGATAGATTGAAGAGGTGGGCAAGATGGGAAAAAGCAGAAAGGGAGAGGAAGGGGAGTGGGTAGGGTCAGATGGGGAGGTGGTTAGGGTGGAGGAAAGGATGAGGCCCAAGACTTCCTCACCAGATACATGGCAGTAGGATGTCAGAGTTGTTAAGGGGGAAGAGGAGGGAATGTGAAGGAGAGGAAGTGGTAGGTTGCAGGTGGTTTGGATGGATGTGATGTCCTGACGAATGAAGCAAATTTTGGATGTAAAGTAGCAAAGTTAAGAGCAGAGAGGGAGGAGGAGGTAGGCAGAGAAGAGAGTTAACAGTGCAAAGAGGCGCCGGGGTTTTTAGACTGGGAGAAGATGAGTTTCTTGAAGTATGACTGTTTAGCAAGGGGAAAGGGCAGCACTGATGGATGAAAGCATACGTTTGAAATGGAGGAAGTCTGCCTTGGAGCATGATTTTCATCCCATATATATTCGGAAAGCATGATGTTAATCCTATATGGCCAGATATAACAAGAAAATGGTTCAATAAATTACACTGAGGAATCTACAGTATCTTTTCATGCACTTTACTACTGGCCAACATTCCTCTGTACTGGTGCTTGGGTTGTGTCACACTGTTTTTTTTCCTGAATACATTGCTTTTCAATATTTAAGGTGCAAATGTACTAAAGCTTCTAAAAATTTAAAGATGTAATGTTGCCCCATAGCAACCAATCAGTTTATGTCTATTTTCTAGGATGCATTAGAGAAATCATAGACATAATCTAATTGGTTGCTATGGACATCAGAACTTTTCATTTTTAGAAGCCTTAGTAAATTTATCCCATTTAAAGCTGTGTACACAGTGTGATTTTGGCTTACGATTTGACTAGATAGTCAAAATCATATAGGGCGGTATTCAATGTGAATACCGGCGACGTGCAGCGAATCCTGTTTAGAATTCGCTGCACATTCGCCACTGCTCGCTGCGTTCCGGAGCCTTGCCGGCTCCGGTATTCAACGAGTAAGGGACTCGCTGCCCCTGACCGGCGAATCTGAGCTCCTGCGGCGAACGCGGCAGGGAGCCTGAGGACGGTGGCAGGCAGGGAGATGGAAGTCTCCCTGCCTGCCCCAGAACATTTGTGGGGGTGAGGTGGGCTCCCCGGGTGCCAGGCAGCACAGGTTGCCCCCCGGGGGTGCCAGCAGGGGACCAGGTATATTCACTACACCCGATCATGCATATGTAACGATCGGGTGCAGTGAATATATGAATATCTAATGAGCGGCTCGGCTCCGGCCCCCTGCTGGCTGGTCAGTGTAAAAAAAAAATATATATATATATTTTTTTTAAGTAAATATATATTTATGTGCTTACAGCACATGAATAAAAATAGCATGCCCCTCCTCAGAATAAAATTCCTGATTTTTTGACACCAAATGTAAAAAAACAAAACACTTTATTTTAAAAGTTCACATTCCACTTCACCATAAAAAGATAGCGATTTCTACTCGGTGAATCATGGCGAAAAAAACCTTCAAATGTATTCGCCATCTGGTAATTGAATAGGGTGATTCACCGTTTTAGTCAAAAATTCGCCAAACAGCACAAATTCGCCATAAAAACATGGCGAATCAGGCTCATTGAATACCGCCCATAGTGTTAATCCTGCAAGTGAGTCCGATGCATGGCTCTGCATAGTCAAAATTGTATGGTCAAAATCGACCATGGGCCAACATCGCACCTTGCATACACAAGTGTCAGAAAGTGGAAGGATGATAATAAATGAAAAACCACAACAAAAAAACCAACAAGCAAGCAAATAAACAGGTGGACAGGTTAGGAATATAAAACAAGGATATGAGGATCATAACCTTTCAAACCACTTCTGAATACATCATGACAGTAATCCACAATCCTTGAGATTTATAGGGATAGAATTGGTGCATCCTAATTGGAGGGGAGGAGATATGTACATAAGATCAATAAATCCGAACTTAAGTGGATGTACGATCTAAAGACATTCGTACCCAGAGGGCTAAACCTAGACAACGAGGTGAAAGCCATTATTGGTAAAAAATAACAATTAGATACTGTCACATCTCATTTCCCTAATTGGACAGACAATGAAAGCCCAATTAAGACATATATAATCATTACAGATATAATTAGCTCAATACCACATAGACATGAGGTGATATGTAAATATATCTGTATTTTACAAACTTGACTATATCTACAAGAATGCAGCCATGTGTGTCAAACAACTGAAATTGACTTAACAGAAGATTAATACTGTCAGCGTGAATCCAAAACCCATGAGCCAATCAACTGACGGCTGCTTGAGCAAATGAGAAAGCAGGTACCCAGACCAATCACAACCAAGAGAGGGACATTTAAACCCACAATGTACCAGACACAACGACCTCCTTGAAGAAGGCTCTAAAGAGCTGAAACGCGTTGAGGAACACAACTAAGGGATCAATCCAGGACGCCTACCCTGTGCAACACACCAATCCACTCCCCTCACGGTGAAAGTCGAGGAGTCAGCGGGACCTGACAGAAGCCGCCAGCGGGAGCGAGACAGAGGACGCACCAATCGTGAGGAAACGGTAAGTAGGAAGTGGGGCTTGGTAAGAGAGGCAAGAGGGATCCCAGGCAGTACGGTGGCTACGGCGAAGTGTCTCCACCCTCTGTTACCCACACCCGGAGCAGTTTCACAACAAGTGCGGCTGCGGCACACTGTGTGAATTACACGCATGCAGCGCTACACGACACTGGACAATCCGACGGGACTGGCACCCCTAAGCTGCACCTTCCAATCCCTCTCCCGATAGCCTGTATACTCACATTGACGTTCAAAAGGGGTACCCCAAAATTGTGACCTATAACTCACATTCTGATCTGCGGGATGCCACATTCAGACAAAAGGACAAATTGAACAATTAATTGGACAGACACTCATCTCTCCTACTGAAGGAGGATAAGTGGACTTTTGATCAATTTTAGAGCAGCAAGGAGACCAAGTTTGGCAGGACGGGCTGTGAGCTTGATGCGCAAATCAGGGACTTGGTACTGACCACGTACATACGCAAGCACTTGCTACTGTACCACTCTAGCTTGACATTTATTTATTTATATTTTTCCAATTTTTATTTATGGCATTATGAATTCCTTCTTTGTTTTACCCTGCACTGTATTATATGTTCCTACCGAGTAAAGTAAAATTTATATCATTTACCTACTGTATCATCAAATCCTTTAAAATCTCCACATAGGGACAAAGCTCAGCACAAAACCTATTTTTTGTAAATAAACAGGTGAGCTAGGAACCTTGTCTCTGTCACTATAAGAACCACAATACGAGGTCAGCTTCAGGATTTTGTCGGCTCTCACTCCCCAATATTTCAGTTTCCATTGTGCTGTATTCCCGGATTGTAAACCGTCTCTACCAGTGTCAACTACTTTTATTAAATTATGGGGGGAAAATGCCAGCTACAGTAAGAGCTGTTTCAGCTGCAGCTCACCCAGGAAAGACCGGTTAAAAACCCTGCTTGCGACCAGGGTACAAATCCCTGGTCACTTTACCTGGGATTTTTTACTTGATGCTGTTTCCACTGATAAATATCCCAGGTAGGTGCGTGTTGAAGTGAAAACAAACAAACCAACCTAGGATTTTCAGATCAGTGGAAAAGGGGGTATTACTAGTAGTTACAACATATTAAAGTGTAGTGAACTTTGCATGTAGTTTAACCCTTGAGTGCCAACATCTGTGACACATTCACAAACATATCCTTTAAAATGCCAGTATCTCTGTGAAAGATGTGCAAAATATGAGTGCCAATGAGTGTCGCTCACATTTGTTAAATTAAAAAAATAAAAATAAAATGTGTAAAAAAAATATTGGTACTTGTTTAGTTTTACTTCGGCACTTCCCAGCAGATCGCATTGTATACAAATCGTATGCAAATATCACACATGATTTGCATACAATGCGATTTAGCACACCCTCACTATCCACATCAGGCCGAACCGTGGCGAGCCCCGCGAGGGGATGTGGTAATTGTCCTCCCGGCCTGTTCATACCCCCACTATTCATGTCAGGGCGAAGTTGATTTTATAAAGTGTGGCGAGCGCAGCGAGCTCCGCAAGGGGACATGGATTACTTGATGTGTATTCTGCGGCCCCTCGCCATGCTTCGGGCTTGTTTTAAGTGGACGCTCGCCACACTTTGTAAAATCAACTGATGTGGATAGTGGGGGTATGAACAGGTCGCGAGTATGTGCACCGGGTCCCCTTGCGGGGCACATTGCGCTCGCCACGCTCCGGGCTGACGTGGATAGTGCGGGTGTGTTAAATCGCATCGCAGATTGAATTGTATGCAAATTGTATGCAAAAAGCACATGCGATTTGTATACAATTTACATACGATCTGCTGGGAAGTGCCGCCGTGAAACTAAACAAGTACCAAAAAATTATATTTCCTATAGAAAGTAAACATTACTGGTCATTATTAAAAATGTTTGTTGCCAATTTTCATACCAATTTTGACAAATTCACTTGGACCTCAAAGGGTTAAGTACAATTGTTACAATAACGTTTTTGCCCTTCACTACTGCAACTTTTCGGGCCAGATGTATCTGGCTTCAAAAAGTGAAAAAGTGGAGAGTGATAAACAAGCAGTCATCCTGTCATTTTTCAAACCGAGACTGTTGGCTGTTTATCACTCTCCATTTTATCACTTTTTGAAGCTGGATATTTATTGTCCCATCATCTCTTATGAGCAATGTAGTTCATGCAATCTCTGTTACCACCCTAAAGCATTTTCCAATGTTCAAAACTGCCTGCCACTCTTATTTATCATGAAAATGTCACCATAAGGAAAATGTCACCATAAGGAAAATGGCCATCTGAACAAGAGTGCGGCTGCAAACATGCTTCAAGATTGATACAGTGTTTGTACACTATAATGTCTCACATAAATACTGTACCTGATTCAGAGGTGCACGCAGAGCAGGGTTTTGCACAACTGAGTGATACGTTGCTACTGGGCATGTGTAAAAGTCAAAGAAACCCTTGTGCAAATCAATGTGGTATGGGCATTTCAGTATGAGACTAGGCAGTGAAAAATGATTGCAAAAAGTCATGGGCATGTTTTGGCATATGGATACAATCTCATTTGCAGGACTAAACACTGGGCATATTTTGAGTGACATTGAAGGTAGTCTATGCGTTAGGCAGGGGCTGGTTGATGAGTCAATGATGTATTGTACTGTATAGTGGAGTGATTAGATCCACCAGCAAATATGAGCATTGCGTAAGCATGATACACTGTGTAACTATGTAATGAAAATAGTGTATATATGTATATAGTGTGGCAAGCGCAGCGAGCCACCAAGCCCGAAGCGTGGCGAGCGCAGCGTCCCCTCGCATGTAAAAATTGTGTCGATCGTATCGCATGCAATGCGATCGACCCGTTTTTACAAAAAAAAAATAATCGGGTCCATCGCATCTGATTGTATGCCTTAAGTTAAGGCATACAATAAAAAAATCGGGCGCCCAGATATTACACAAGTACCGAAAATAAAGATATGGGGTAAGTGCATGATATAGTACTTATGGAATTAAATGAATGCAATATAACAATGAATATTATAGGTACTGTATTTATCAAAGGACTTCTAAGCAAAAAACAAAACATGATTTTAGCTTTTGCAAGGATACTTATTATTTTGATAAACCTGGAGAGCACTGTAGAGCAGTGTTTCCCAAACTGTGTGATATGGAACCCTGGGGTGTTGAAGATGCACGGGTGCCTTAGATTGGTGGTCCAAGACCAATTCAAATTTTTATATTTAATACAATAGGAAAAAGCAGTGCTGGTGGTTACAAACTATAACATTTCTACACAAACAGAAGTGAATCTGATCCCACACAACACAATTGAACCTAATGCTGGGTACACCCCAGAACAATGTGGACTTAATTATGCCAATTTCAAAGCCTCTTACGATCGATTGTATTTAAAAACAGCAGAATTGTGCATGTTTTCGATGCAATTCCGAACTGCTTTCCCACCGGTCGTTTTGGAGACTTTAGGTGCTGCACTAAAGATTCACCATCTACATTGGATTGGGTATAGATTGTACACAGATTGTGTACTCCAATCCATTGTGCGACCATCATATGATTTCAAGGACCTTGATTCACGATTGTTGCACAATCATGGTTGTTCTGGTGTGTACCCTACATAAAGCTAAACACAAATTACTTAATTTGATATTTTACATTATAATTTCTTAATATGAAAGTTTTGGCCTAGGGGTACAGTGAAAACAATTCTGACACTCAAGGGTGCAGTTTATGAAAAAGGTTTGTGAACCACTGCTGTAGAGCAGTGGTTCCCAACCCTGGTCCTCAAGTACCCCCAACAGTGCATGTTTTCCAGGTCACCCGGCAGGTGCACTCATTATTCAGGCACATTTGAAAAGATCACAGGTGGAGCTAATTATCTCACCTGTGATTCTGTGTGGAGACCTTCAAAACGTGCACTGTTGGGGGTACTTGAGGACCAGGGTTGGGAACCACTGCTGTAGAGAGTTTAATGCAGCCCCAGTTGTACAGGGCAGTATTAGAAGACTGATTATTTCATGTTCATTAACATCAGTTACTGTATAACATATTTGGTAACAGCAAGCCATATAGTTTTAAACTGATAATTGTAAACAAGTATTAATTTACCTTTTTGCATCAAAGGAGATGGCTGATTCAACAGTGTAGCCAGACCGTGGTATATAGCTCCTTGTTTCGCTACCTCAAGCGTGACAACTGAACCTGTTCTGGTCATTAATTCAGCAGCCCTGTTGTAAAAAATGTATTTATAAAACAGCAGCAATCACCGACTACGTCATTTCTTTATTCTTAAATTAGTGATTTGGATTCAAACAAGCAGAAACAGCACACATTATTACACAAGATACTTTTCTTCGTATCAATGTACCAACTTGCTATGCACTTCAATCGAAATCTGTGAAATGCCAGGTAATATGTTCAAAACGCTCAGATGTTAAAACTAGCCCTGGGTATAGGTGGTTGAGCTTGAAGTCTGGGCACCACATAGTTTAAATCTGTAAGCCGTCAAGAAAAATGAAGACTGACACTAAGATGAAAACACACAGTGAGGTGAAAACCCCGCAAATCAGATGTGTCCTTTGTCACTATGGGCCTTCTTCTGGTCAGTGCGGCCGGAGCCGAATATGCGGCCAGGACCGTGCGTCCTAAACCCCGCCTTCCGTACGGATCGCTCACTCCGTCCGAATGCGGTAAGCCGCTGATCGCACGGAGCACGAGTGGATTTCTCATGTATACACCTCCTCCATCTCTGGGAACCTCCCCCATCATTCGATGGTCGCAGACCATCGAATGCAGGACCGAGTGGTCAGGCAGCTCCCGCAAACTCAGACCACTCGGGCATTTCTCCATGCAAAAGCAGGGATCTGGGCGGGCAGCTGACATCCGGCAATGTCATATGTCCGCCCCTTACACGTGCGTCACGGCCGCATTACCATACGTACGCCCAGCGTTTTCATGGGAACGCCCATGAAACGCGGGGCGCATGCATATGTTAATGAGGCCAAACAGCCCTTCACGCCCCTCTCCTCCCCCTGTTCGTAGTGTAAACAATTCATGCGGAATTTGGACGTATGTCCCTTTCGCACATGCGCAGATATGCCTCTGCACATGCGCAAACACAAAACATCGGCGGAACGAACGCACGCGGACATATCCGCACCAACCAGAATAAGGGCCTATAGATCAACGTGTAAGAAAATAAATCTTCTTTTCTAGTTGATCCAAATGAGAAACCATCTTTAGATGCTGGGACATCCCAAAGATGTTCTTCTAAGGGAGGGGAAGCTTCTGTACAGAGAACCATTCACCCAGTGACACATTCACATGGGCAATGTGTTGAAAGGAAATGGGAGGTATTCAATATGGTATTCCAACTGTTAGAACGTCCCGGATGTCATAATCCCAGGCCATTTTTGGTTCATCCTAATTAACTGGACAGTCAGAATTCAATGTTTCAGCTGTAGAGTGTGGAAAAGTGTGTGGAGTGGTGAAAACGGCCACAGATTATCGAAGCATGGCCACAGATTCGACAATCTACACCCATTTCTCACAAAACAGACTTTAACACCTTGAGTGGTGGGTTTTGCTGAGACAAGAAAAAACCTACCAGGGCAGGTTTTTCCTGCCCCAGCAAAACCCACCACAGAGCGTAGGGCCACCACCCCCGTTACTCCTCCATCCTGTCTCTCCCACTCATCTCCGTTCCGGCGATCGCACTCCGTAGCTCCCGGGCCCGAACTCCTGAGTCCCCCCCGAGCCTGCCACCTGCTCACTGCAACTAATGACGGCGGGGGCAGGGGAGCTCACTACAGGAGGGGATGGGAGACTAGAGCAGCCACTGTGAGGTGTGCCCGGACAGGTGATGTGCCAAGGGTGCACAGCTGCAGGCGCCACTGGTGCACACCTTCATATTAGTGGTATGCCCGGAAAATTTCCGGGACAGCCCACTGCGGCAGCGCAGTTGAGCCCAGAAAATTTGCGGGCATACCACTCGAGTGGTTAAAAAAGTTGAATCTGACACCCTTCAATGTAGTTTAACAGTAGCATTGAATAGGTGAGTGCCAATATTTCCCGTCGGAAAATATCAGCACATATTGAATACCCCCCTATAACTTGTTGAATGTATGGGCAGAGGACCACATGGCTGCTTTACAAAGCTTCCCTACAAAAAGGAACACAATAAAGGTTTCCACTGACCAGGAAGTTTACACCACAGCAAGAGCAGGGATGTCCACTGTAGAAAAAGTCTAGCAGTCAAATAGAGCCATCCTGCCACAGTCTGCTTATTAGGTGTCCAAACCAGTTGGTTAAAGTCATAAAGGACAAAGAGATAACCCATTTTAGAGAGATCTCTTATCCAGTCTGCATAAAACTGGATGGGGTCTTGTAACTTCCAAGAGTCCTGCTCCAGGGAAAAATCTACTGTTTGTTGTGGAACCTGAATATCACCATACAGTATATTAGAACAAATGCACAATAGGAAGGGTTAAAACCTGTACTATTAAGCGTAAAGGAGGTCCAATTCAGATGAGCCATCAAGAGAGTACGCATGAGAGATGGAACAATTTGGGATTAAAGCCTTGAGCCAAACACCAAATTATGTCCTCTAAGCCAGGTGAAAAACCCTGGAAGAAGGCTTCCAGACATTTAGCATGGTAAGGATCACATACATCTCAGGACAAAAGTTTGAAAAGCCAAAGAGAGATGGACAAGATCAGGATGGAAGCATAGACTTAGAGACAGAATATCTGGCCGTAGAGTTATGGGCCCTACACAAATGCCTAGCTCTAATGGGTCAGGCAGTTCTGCTCCTCTGTTGCTCAGCACACAGAGCTGACAGCCCACACACAGAGGGAGCTGTCAGATCTGTGTGCTGAGCAAGTGGACAGCGCAAGTGTTCTCCGGTGAGAGAACCCTGGCGATGCCGAAATAGATGTTCATCAATATACACACACACCGATGTAGGGGCATTTTGTAAGCGACTTTGCCAAACGAAGCAAAGTCGCTAAGAAAATGCCTTAATATCGGCATGTGTGTAGGCCGTATTAGACACAGCAGAGAGTCCATAGAAAGGCATGAATAGCCAATCTGGAGTCACTAGACTCACTCTGCCTTCCCCCAATTTAAATTTGAAAAGGATTACCAGATTAATTGAGATTAGAAATAAAACGTACATGAGAGTGTAGGTCACCAAATTGCTAGTGTGTCCATCAGGAGAGCACAAGGTTTCCCAGATTCAAGATGCCCAACAAGCTTCAGTGAAGGACCAGAAGGCTGTAGGCCAGGATTCAATATGAAATCCGGCAGTTGAAATATCGTCCGCCGCAATGCCGACAAGGGGGGGGGGACACTGTGCCTTACTATGCTAGGCACACTGTTTTATTCTCCCTCTATGGGTGTCCCTCTTGTAGGGTCGAGGCAGGAGAAACGGCTTTGCTTGGCTAGGAGTTCTGCACACAGCCCTGAGCTCCAGAACATTGATTGGGTAGCCGGCTTGAGCTGTCCACCGATCATGTAAAGTTCTGATGAATTTTTACTGCCCTTATTCCCAGAAGACTTACATTGGTGGTGAGCAGGTCAGACTTCTTGAGGGGCTGATTTTGTAAGCAACTTGAGAAGCTGATGTGACTTGTTCCCCTATGACAGAATCTCACTGTAATAGACAGGACAAAACTGGGCATACTCCACCATGTCGAAGGTGGGAGCACAAGATCTGCCAACTTGAAGGTGACCTTAATAGGTTAGAATCTTGATCTGTAAGTTTGTCCAAGGGAAGGAATACCTGCCTCTGGAATCCAATACAGCACCAAATGTTGCATTTCCTGAGGAGTCCAGATTAATGTTCTACAAATTATGATCCAACTGGAGTAGGTCTATTGTAAAATGGATGTAATCCTCTAGTACAGGGGTGGGCAGCTGGCAGCCCGTGGGCCACATGCGGCCCACTCCTGACTGGCCTGCCACTCGGCGCTGTTGTATGTGGGTCCGATGGCCGCTATGTGTGCGCGCGCGGCAGCAGTGCCAAGCCGCCCACATCCCGCATGTCTTACAGCCGAAGTGCCGCCGCTGAGGATAGGTGAGTTGCCATGACTGCCTGGGGCTGTAATCAGTGACATTTTTCAAGGCTGGTGAGCAGATGTTTGGAATATCTAAAGAGGGGCAGGTGTGTGGCACTAGTAATGTGGGCCGCTGTGTGTCACTACTAATGGGGGCAGCTGTGAGGCACTAATGGGGGCAAGTGTGTGGCACTACTAATGGGGAGATGGCGTGTGGAATTACTAATGTAAGGGGCAAGTATAGGGGCCTATTATTGTGTTGCATGATGTGTAAAAGGGGTATATGGTGAGCTAAAATTCATTCAAAGACACCCCCCCAGCCCATTTTGAGTGACCACACCTCCTATTTATGGAGTGTGGCCCTTGAATATCTGCTGGAAGCATTAAGTTGCCCCCTAGCTGAAATAATTGCCTACCCCTGCTCTAGTACGTCCAGAACTTGGGAAACCAGAGGTTCTGGTCGAGCAATTTCAGGTCGTGTATGGGTCGGAAAAAATGGTCTAGTTTCCAAACTGGGACGGGTTACTGTAATGATGATCGTGGAGGCCAGAAAGGAGATGGACTCCTGTAGAGTTCGTGCTTTTACTGAATATATAAGAAATCCTGGAGAAAAAAAAAAGGATTTTGGTACTTTCCGATACATCCCTTTCTCTGAGTCAATAGGATACACTTTACTATTGGGGTATAGATGCGGAGCTGGGCACCTGTTTTTTTTTTTTTTTTTTCAGTGTGACTGGCTCCTCCTCCTCTATGCCCCACCCCAGACCAGTTAAGAAACTGTGCCCGAAGAGAGACGACAATACAAGATAGGGTGGATACAGAATAGAACAGAACACAGGAACATAAATAACAGAACGACATGCACACAACAACAATAGGCAAGGAACTGTATCCAAGAACTCAGTCGCACTCAAGTGACACCAACCAACCTGTTGAATAAACAGCAAAGAGGTCAGGGCCACACCCTAGTTGAGAGGACGCAGTGACATAATCAATCATTGGTGTGACACGAGGCGGCAGGCTTGTTCCATGCTGTGAGATGCTGCTATTAAAAGACACTGTCTATCTCAACTGCTATTTGGATCCTATTTGGATTGCTGTGTCCTTTCCGGATCTCAGATTGGCAAGATGATATTCTAAAACTTTGATGTATGTAACATATACTGTTCAGTGAAGTGAAGCAGGACTGTGTCTCTGCTCATCTAATCTGCCCACGGCAACACAACGGACATTGCCCTGTCTCGTCTATTTACCACGCTGCTAAGGTCAGACGGCGTTCTGAAAGCTGGCTGCTGCTCCAGCCACACTCTGTGGGGAACACAAGTGCTATTTACAACAACGAGCATAACAGCTCAAAATTGCAGGAGGAGACTAATCCCACAGGTGGAATTTTGGAGATTTGTACCCAACAATACTGCTTCAACATCGGGACCCGGTAAGCTCCGGGGCTGCTGCCTCCTGTACTTTCCACGTAACATTGTTCAAAAGTTCTAATATTTTTTACAACAGTGGTACATCTGATTTAAATATATATAGCACTTGGATGTGCGATCCGGAACTCAAAACTGACTCTAAGCTGTATTACACAGTTAAATTGCCTTTGGTGAAATACTGAATTACCAATACAATTATTGCCATAATTGGTGGGTTCAATACACACTATCCAATTATCATCAGTGTGTGACTAAGAGAGATTGGAGACCTGGACACCAACATTGGTCACTATTAGTGGACAATTGATATATGGGGTGCAACTTCTGTTCTATCTATGCACCAGAAATTCAATCTATACAATTATAGCATTGTCCCTATGGTATCATATTAATGTATTATTACTTTTTATGGAATTTTTATATTTGTGATCACTAATTTGCAGTTGATGTAAATACAATTAATATTTTAAATTGGTGTTGCTGGTGCGCTCTCTCAAAATATCTTGCCGATATCCTGTAAAGTAGTTTATTTTTTGGGGCTGACAGAGGTCCCCAATTGAGAGCAGCAAGCAACCCCTCTTTTTTGAACTATATAATTGCTTATACCATTGATTAGTGTTGTGCGCCCGATTTTTTGGTTCTCCTGCTGCCCCCCCCCCCCTTCTACACCTGGGAGCCGTGTGTCTAAATATATCATACGGATACCAGGAACGGGGTGGTTTGACAGGAATACCAAATCTCTATTGTATTGTGCAGTGAAGTAAAACATCATATTTTTGCTTATGGTGCATTCGCTTCTCCATTATTCCAATTTTACGTGCTCTGTGTGGATTGGGCCAATCCATGTGAAATAAGAGCTGCACACATAAAAGAAAGAATTACTACATCACCACAGTTGAGGACTTGGTTATTTATATATATCTAATGGAAATTGCTTTATCGTCCAGAATGACGGATCTCTGTACACACATATATATATATATATATATATATATATATATATATAGATCGATCGATGTTTGAGGGACTACACCTCACAAGTGACTTGATGTACTGAGCTGAAATTTTGCATGTACGCGTAGAATTGTCAACCAGTGCTGCATGCCAAATTTCAGGGCGAAATATTTAAAAAAATGAGCAATTGGGAGCAATCTAAACTTCCAACTTCAGAAATGGCAACTTGTCACCCATGTTAGTCTATGAGGGTTTTTTGGGGAAGGCAAAACTCAGGGTAGAGGAACAATTGAGACTTGGGGTTTGTTTTAGGAGGTAGATATTGTCCCAGTGTAGTGCCTTTAGGGGTTTAGGCTTTTCCTATAGGTACAGTTTTTTTATAATTTAGTGAAACTTCCCCCATTATAAAGATAGAATTTTTAAACTTGTTACGCAGCCGCAGAAGCCACCAGCAGGGGTGTACTCAGAGTGGCTTCACTTGGGTGTACCAAGATGGCCGACTCCCGACTCCTTGCTCGCAAAATGAAATTATTTTGTGTATAAGTGGAATTAGCAGTGGTTATGAGGGTGTCGCTGTGTGATAATTAGCCATGACACTAATTACATAGTTTATTAGTAGGGTCCGTGGTGCTGTGCCAGATGTAGCTGTAAAATGAGAATTCACTGCACCACAAGCACTGCCGGAAATTAAAAATTTTAAGTTTTCTATACGGCAGCCAGTGGGGGTGTTGCACTAGCAGAGCCGGCCTTAGCCCATAGGGCATCTTAATAGGCTTAGGGCATCTGCAGAGGTCCGCACAGTGTGTGAAAGGAGTACACTTGCTATGGGACCCCAAACGCTCAGGGAGCCCCATAGCACCGTTTAGACTTTTTTTTGCAACGGCAGTGGGATCATGAGAAGGCAGCTGGGAGGGGGCACTCCAGCACTGTGGGGGGGGGGGCACTCCAGCACTGTGGGGGGGGAGGGGGCACTCCAGCACTTTGGGGGGGGGAGGGGGCACTCCAGCACTTTGGGGGGGGGAGGGGGCACTCCAGCACTTTGGGGGGGGGAGGGGGCACTCCAGCACTTTGGGGGGGGGAGGGGGCACTCCAGCACTTTGGGGGGGGAGGGGGCACTCCAGCACTTTGGGGGGGGAGGGGGCACTCCAGCACTTTGGGGGGGGAGGGGGCACTCCAGCACTGTGGGGGGGGAGGGGGCACTCCAGCACTGTGGGGGGGGGAGGGGGCACTCCAGCACTGTGGGGGGGAGGGGGCACTCCAGCACTGTGGGGGGGAGGGGGCACTCCAGCACTGTGGGGGGGAGGGGGCACTCCAGCACTGTGGGGGGGGAGGGGGCACTCCAGCACTGTGGGGGGGAGGGGGCACTCCAGCACTGTGGGGGGGGGAGGAGGCACTCCAGCACTGTGTGGGGGGGGGGGGGAGGGGGCACTCCAGCACTGTGGGGGGGGAGGGGGCACTCCAGCACTGTGGGGGGGGAGGGGGCACTCCAACACTGTGGGGGGGGAGGGGCACTCCAGCACTGTTGGGGGGGGAGGGGGCACTCCAGCACTGTGGGGGGGGAGGGGGCACTCCAGCACTGTGGGGGGGGAGGGGGCACTCCAGCACTGTGGGGGGGGAGGGGGCACTCCAGCACTGTGGGGGGGGGAGGGGGCACTCCAGCACTGTGGGGGGGGGGGGAGGGGGCACTCCAGCACTGTGGGGGGGGAGGGGGCACTCCAGCACTGTGGGGGGGGAGGGGGCACTCCAGCACTGTGGGGGGGGGAGGGGGCACTCCAGCACTGTGTGGGGGGGAGGGGGCACTCCAGCACTGTGGGGGGGAGGGGGCACTCCAGCACTGTGGGGGGGGAGGGGGCACTCCAGCACTGTGGGGGGGAGGGGGCACTCCAGCACTGTGGGGGGGGAGGGGGCACTCCAGCACTGTGGGGGGGGAGGGGGCACTCCAGCACTGTGGGGGGGGAGGGGGCACTCCAGCACTGTGGGGGGGGGGAGGGGGCACTCCAGCACTGTGGGGGGGGGGCACTCCAGCACTGTGGGGGGGGGGGGGCACTCCAGCACTGGGGGGGGGGCACTCCAGCACTGTGGGGGGGGGGGCACTCCAGCACTGTGGGGGGGGGGGGGCACTCCAGCACTGTGGGGGGGGGGGGCACTCCAGCACTGTGGGGGGGGAGGGGGCACTCCAGCACTGTGGGGGGGGAGGGGGCACTCCAGCACTGTGGGGAGGGGGCACTCCAGCACTGTGGGGAGGGGGCACTCCAGCACTGTGGGGAGGGGGCACTCCAGCACTGTGGGGAGGGGGCACTCCAGCACTGTGGGGAGGGGGCACTCCAGCACTGTGGGGGGAGCGGGGGCACTCCAGCACTGTGGGGGGAGCGGGGGCACTCCAGCATACTGTGGGGGGAGGGGGCACTCCAGCATACTGTGGGGGGAGGGGGCACTCCCGCATACTGTGGGGGGAGGGGGCACTCCAGCATACTGTGGGGGGAGGGGGCACTCCAGCACTGTGGGGGGAGGGGGCACTCCAGCACTGTGGGGGGAGGGGGCACTCCAGCACTGTGGGGGGCATATCTGGCACTGTGGGGGGCATATCTGGCACTGTGGGGGGTATATCTGGCACTGTGGGGGGCATAGCCGGCACTGTGGGGGGGATAGATGGCACTGTGGGGGGATAGACGGCACTGTGGCAGGGATAGATGGCACTGTGGCAGGGATAGCTGGCACTGTGGGGGGGTAGCTGGCACTGTGGGGGGGTAGCTGGCACTGTGGGGGGGATAGCTGGCACTGTGGGGGGGATAGCTGGCACTGTGTCGGGGCATGTCTGGCACTGTGTCGGGGCATGTCTGGCACTGTGTCGGGGCATGTCTGGCACTGTGTCGGGGCATGTCGGGCACTGTGTCGGGGCATGTCGGGCACTGTGTCGGGGCATATCGGGCACTGTGGGGGGGGGGCAAGCTTGATAAAGGATTAGACTCCAAAACGTTGCTGGTCAAACCCCCGAGTCTGGGAGCTTCATTGTACTGTAAGGAAACCGAGTGAGAGCCGCTACTTTGTTCTTAGCGTCTGCACCCGGACATTGTACCCACGCTATTGGAGTGCCTGTCTCTTGTTTCGTATATTCAGTTACCGGTCTGGCATCAGAAAGGCAGCTGTGGATGTGTGCACCCATCATCTCATTGTTACCCACCTGGATTTCAAGACTGAAACTGACACTAAGCATGTGCCACCGTTATTAACCCGTTCAGGGTAGATAGAGTGTAACGGCAGGTTTTTACTTGGGCCACTTGAAACCACTACTTTTGCTGGGATAGCCAAAAGTAAGCATCATGGCCTCGGGCAGTGATGGGTTTAACCCAGCAACCTTCCCCCTCTGGGAAAGGTTGAGGTTCTCAGAGGACGAAGCATCATCTGTATTATTTAAGGAACGTCTAGAGGAGTCTGCCGAGGTACTTACAGCAGAAGAGAGTTACAATTATTTATTAAAATTGAAAAAGAAAGAGGTCGAGTTCCTGCTTCATGGTGTGACCCTGTCGGAATATTATAGAGAAAAAAAAATCCCAAGAGGGTTTCACATTAAAAATGTTCCGACAATTGTGCGGTACAACAATGAATTTTGTCGACGTTGGGACGCAGTGCTGAACAATTGTTCTTTCGACCTCATGACCCTCGTCATTGAGGAATCAGCCCGGGAGATGTCCATAATGAAGAACAAAATTAAGGAATATGAATTGAGTGATACCAACACGGGCTGGATCTACAAACTTACCATTCAAGTTACAGCCTTTAAAAAGGAATTAGTGGCCTTTAAAAAGAACAAGTTCGAAAAGGTTAACAGATTACTCTGAGCACAGAGTATATCAGTGGGTGTCGGGATCAACCAAATTCTATAGAAGAAATTTGAGACCGAGAAGGCCTCCGTATAGGGGTAATGGAGACACAGAATCCAGCAGTGAGTCTGCCTCATCACAGATGAATAATAGGAAAAGGAGACAACAGTGAAAAAACGGCCCCCCTCTGGAGTACGTACCAGAGCGGGGCGCGAAAAAGACTCAGACACACTCGTAGAGGAGGACAAGGTAGAAGGGGCAAGACCCAGGGGGTGCCTGAAAAAACCTTGATATTCAATTTATCATCACGGGTACTATCCCGAACAGAGACTAATGTCCTTAACAGGGGACTCTCATTCGTGCCAACCCAAGAATTTGATGAATTCAAATGGAAGATCGACCTGTCCAAATTGAACAGGAACTGAGAGATTACTTCAGCAAGAATGAGGGTAGGCCCCCGATACATAACATCTGCCCGTATGATTCATTTAAACCCAAATACAAGTGGGATTCTTCATCCAATAATACTGCAATACAGAGTTTCATCAAAGTTCTGGGTGTGACAGTCAACACGGCAGTCAGAGACAACCCCAGACAATCCAACCTGTCTAAAGATGAATGGCAGGCACTGCGTCGATTAAAATCCTATGATGACATCATGATCCTCCCCGCCGATAAAGGTGGGGGGATTGTGATTTGGGACTTGTATCTGTACAAAGAAGAGGTGTACTCCCAATTGAACAATGAAAAAAACGGTACTTGTTTCCTTGCATGGCGCCAGCGCTAAAAACTGTATCCATCAGGACCCAAAAAATCGCGTTGATCGCATCACATGCAACCAAATCGCATGCGATGCGATCGACACAATTTGTACATTGGAATCAATGTAAAATGGTCCCTGAGACCCGATTTTACATTGGCCCCAATGTTAAATGCCCACCAGACTCCAATTTTCATTGTATCCCCACCCTGATGGGTCAAATGCCCCCCATTGTTAACGCCACCCCCCGATGAACGCCAACCCAAAGCATGGCGGTGGTACGCGTCCTCCGAACTTTTCATACCCCCACTATCCACGTCGGCATGGAGTTGATATTATATAGTGTGGCAAGCGTAGCGAGCCCCGCGAGGGGACGCGCATTACTTCACAGGTATTACGCGTCCCCTCACCACGCTTGGGGCTCGGTGGCTCGCCGCACTATATAAAATCAACTCCACGCCGATGTGGATGGTGGGGGTATGAAAAGGTCGGAGGACGCGTACCGCCACCCCCTCGCGGGCTTGCTGCGCTCGCCACGCTTCGGGTTGGCTTTCATCGTGGGGTGGCGTTAACAATGGGGGGGGCATTTGTCATGTAAAATACCCATCAGGGTGGGTATACAATGAAAACTCGGGTCCATTGGCCCATTTAACATTGTTCCCTATGTAAAATCGGGTCCATCGCATCGGCCGCATTGTATGCCATTATAATGGCATACAATGGACCCGATTTTACATAGGCATTTAACATTGAATATAATGCATTCAATGTTAAATCGCGTCGCATCAGGACCTTAACTTAAGGCATGCGATGGACGCGATTTTTTCATTGTCGGGGAAAAGGCTAAAAATAGCCCTAAAATCGTGTCAGTCGCGTCCATCGCATACCTTAAGATAAGGTATGCGATCACCTACGACGGGCGCCGTGCTAGGAAACAAGTACCGAAAAAACATACACGTGCCTGACAGGTGACCCTACCAGCATGTATAAAAAAAGAGCTGGACCTTATTCTTCTGGAGGCTGCTACAGAAGGCTGGATACCCGACAGCACCAGAGCCTTCCTTACCACCGATTTCCCCAAGACACCGCTGCTATACTGCCTTCCAAAGGTGCACAAAAGCCTTTGCAAACTGCCAGGAAGGCCCATCATTGCGGCTAGAGAATCCTTATACAGTCCCATTTCAATGTTACTCGATCATTTCTTACAACCATGTATACATCCCCACTTTTCTAAAAGACACTGCTGACCTACTCATCAAGCTGCAGGAATTTGGCACAGTGACACCAGGGATGTGGCTGTGCTCCTTGGACATTAGTAGCCTGTACACCAGCATCCCGCATGAAGACGGTCTGGTAGCCACTAAACAGGTGCTGGACGAAGACCCGGCCTACAATGGGCCACCTTCAGATTTCTTCATCCATTTATTGAGACTGACTTTGACCCGCAATTTCTTTCTTTTTGAAAACAAGTACTACCTACAGCGAATGGGGTGTGCGATGGGGTCTCCCGTTGCACCCTCGTTCGCTAATGCATACATGTACAGGGTGGAAAAGGAATTACTCCTCGAGACAAAGGTTGCATCGGACATTGTGCTATATACCAGGTACATCAACGATGTACTCCTATTTTGGACAGGTACAGAACTTGGCTTCAGATCACTCATGTTAGACATTAATGTCCAACAATGCCCAATAAAATTTACGTACAATATGAGCAAAACAGCCATCCACTATCTCGATGTGAAGATTGCCATCAACAATGGTAAATGGTCCAGCTCAATTTTTTCTAAACCCACAGACCGGAACACCTTGCTAGATGCAAGAAGCCACCACCCGCCAGCACTCAAGAGGGGTCTCCCATTATCCCAACTCATTAGGGTCAAGAGGCTAACCAGTGAATCAGAGCAACTGGAAGAACACTTGTCCAAGATGTCGCAAAAATTCTCTACCAGGGGGTATTCACACAAGACCCTTCAAGCAGCGAGACAGAAAGTGGACACCTTCACCAGAGAGGACCTCTTGAAACGAAAACCCAGAAAAGGTTCTGCTCTCTCTAACAGAGTCGGCTGGGTACAAGACTTCAATATTGCTGATAGGATCATTACTGATACGTCACAAAATCTGTGGCCGGTGATCCAGCAGGACAAACAATTAAAACAATTGAAAAACTCCACATTGATGCCATGCTTCAAAAGAGGCTGCAACATCAGAGACTGGGTGGTTCAGACTGATCTATATAAAATATTGCCCCCAATACCCGCAAGAAAGAAGGGGGATGCGATCGTTGTACAACATGTAGTGGTATGAATAACACCAAGGTATTTTTTCACCCGCACTCAGGAGCCAAATTCAAGATCCTACACCTTGTTACATGTACCAGTACTTTTATAGTGTATCTCATCAAATGTCCTTGTGGCAAATGCTTTGTGGGCAAAACTGCTAGGACTTTGCGTGAGAGAATCGCCAACCATTGGACTGCGATTCGTGCTACTATCAGCAAAAAAGAACATGAACAACCTGTGGCACCCTCTAGCTAATCATTCTCTAGCAAGTTTACGCTATACCATCATTGATCACATTCCCAGTGATATTCGAGGCGGTGACAGAGCCAAAAAATTGTTACAAAGAGAAAGCTTCTGGATCTAGAAATTGGACATGATGTGGCCCCGGGGCCTCAATGAACAGTGGTCATTGAATATGTTTTTGTGATCCATTTCTGCTCCTTCATTTTCTGCATGCTTGTATCCCTCTCTGCTATCCTATACACTGCAGTGATTTTATATGTGTTGTCACACACCATGCTTACACTTGTATATAGGTCTTATGCATTTATGCACTTGTGCACTTTCACTGTGGTCTCTTTTTTGCCCTCCCTGATAGCATCTTTGGAGCGGGGGGTTGCCAAGCAACTAGACATAGCTTCTGTGACGGAGGGTGACGTGCTGACGCACTCCCTGGAACCCGGAAGTGCGGGGAAGACCCGGAAGTGATAGACGCCGGGCAACTCCTGGTCCGGTGGACGGCACGGGAGGAGACTGTTCGTCTTATCTGTTTAGGTGAGTGTTTTGTCCATTATTATGTGTTAGTTGTAGCTTGATAAAGGATTAAACTCCGAAACGTTGCTGGTCAAACCCCCGAGTCTGGGAGCTTCATTGTACTGTAAGGAAACCGAGTGAGTGCCACTACTTCGGCCCGCTCATATTCATATTATATATATATCTATATTAGGGCGGAGTGAAAAAACTGAAATTGAGAAATTCAAAATCGGCTAGTGTGGAAAAGTTGTGACTTGACTTGAATAAGAAACGTGCAAAAGCATTTTGATCTGAGTCAACATCTTCTGTTCTGGCAAGAGGCCTGAAGTTTCACTTTTTTGGTGAAAATTATGAAAACTATGAAGATGCTCCGATCTAGTTATAATTATGTCAGGATGTCTTAGAGTGGTTCATTAATATACTTTAGCATAGTAAAAGAGAGTACGAGCTTGTCCTAGTGCAAAGTGAATGACTTTGGTGGGAGAAAAAATCCCTAGTAATTGACCCATTTTCATGGTCACAATTGTGAATATTGTGTGTTTTCTCCTGAACGTGTTTATAATAGAAGAAGCACAAATACTCTAAATGGAATTTCGGTGACACTGTGTAAAATACACTGCATAATAGCCCTTAATCAGACCTGATCCCAGTACAAATTTGTTCTCAAAATGGGCAAAACAAATGCTGCATTGCAGGTGGGGCAGATGTAACGTGCTGAGAGAGTTAAATTTGGGTGGGGTGTGTTGAAACTGAAATCTAAATTACAGTGTAAAAATAATGCAGCCGGTATTTACCTTGCACAGAAACAAAATAACTCACACAAATCTAAAGGTGGCCATACATCTACAGATCGATTGTCAGATTGGGCCGGTTGGAACAAACAGCTGGTAATATCTGAATGACAGTTTTTCAGCATTTCAAAGCAAATGGTCAACTGTCATTTGCTCTCATCTTTTACCAGGATTTTGTTCCAACCAGACAGATCGGACAATAAATCTGTAGATGTATGGCCACCTTAAATCTCTCTGCACATGTTACATCTGCCCCACCTGCAGTCCAACATTTTTTTGCCCATTTTGAGAACAAATTTGTACTGCGATCAGGTCTGATTAAGGGCCATTATGCAGTGTTATATTTCACACAGTGTCACTGAAATACATGAAATTGGATTTATGCTGCTCTCTTTGCAGTGAATATACAAAGATAGACAATCCTGTGTATATAAATAAGAAATAACTGTTGCAGTCTGTTATTGAAAAACAGTAACTGTTACAATAAGTATTACAAGTAAGTGTAAACTGTCTAATGTATCATTTTACATATCACTTCTGTTTATTGACAGAAAAACAGTGTTGCATCCCCTATACTGGGAACATGATTGGGCTGCATTACAGCATATAATTATGCCAAAGATAAGCCAATATATTAACTGTTAAATACGTTGAAGTGTATTATGGTGTAATAAATTGTAAGCTTGCAGCAGGGCCCTCTAACCCCCAAGTCTGTCTGTCATTACCCAGTTTGTTTTATCACTGTCTACTATTGTAAAGCGTAAAGGAATCTGCTGAGCTATATAAGAAACTGTAAATAAATAAACAAATACATCTAATGTTTAGGGGAAAAAAACAAGAACATTGATTCAAAAAATAACAGGTTAATCATTCTATGAGTGGTGTCCAGCAGTACATATATGCCAATCACTGTGTTCATTTCTAGGCAGCAGGGCCGTCTTAACAGCAGTGTGGGCACCTGGGCAAAGCAATGCACTGGGGCCCTTACCCATTCTCCCCTCCAAGGGTTGGGGGGTGGTATCAGCAGCAGCTTTGATGTCCCACGGGTGGCAGGGGGTGCTCTATTTTCCATTCAACATGTAGGACCTGGAGCAGTAACTTCTGCTAAATACTCCTTTACTGCACAGGTGGTGGGAGGGTGAACACTAACGTGTGGAAGGGGGCAGCTTGTTTGACTGCAGATAACGAAATAGATTTCTTAGCCTAGTATAAAAACCTATAGTCCCAACTTTCAGGAGGTGCTGGGAACTTGGGTATCAGAGATCAGGAGCCAGAGCAATCCATTGACAAAAATATAAAACTACACCAGACGTTTGGAGCTGGAGCAGGGACCGGCTGCTTGAAGGCTGATATCTCTGGTTCTGGGCATGATAGAGACAAGCCGCTAGTGTCAGAGAGAATCCGAGAAATATGACTGGAAATTGTAATTAACAGGTCGGATGTGGACTGCTGCTTTGAAGTTGGATATCTGCAGTTCCCCAGGGCCGATTTTCTAAATTTTGGTATCCCTGGAAAAAGGGGATCCTCAGCTATCAACATACAGCCCTTATACGCTGGGGGCCCCTGGGCAAGTGCCCATTAAGCCCATACAAAAAGACAGCCCTGCTAGGCAGGATTGATCAGCAATACTTATTACAGCATAATGCACTTTAATGTATTTAACTGTTAATATATTGGCTTAACTTTGGCATAATTATATGCTGTAATGTAGCTGCAGGTGGGGCAGATGTAACATGTGCAGAGGGAGTTAATGTGGCCATACATCTACAGATTTATTGTCCGATCTGTCTGTTTGGAACAAAATACTGGTAATGGATGAGAGTACTTTGCGTTGAAATGCTGGAAAACCAAAAACTGTCATTCAGATATTACCAGGCATTTGTTCCAACCAGCCAGATCTGACAATCGATCTGTAGATGTATGGCCACCTTTAGATTTGTGTTGAGTTATTTTGTTTCTGTGCAGGGTAAATACCTGCTGCAATTTAGATTTCAGTTTCAACACACCCCACCCAAATTTAACTCTCTCAGCACGTTACATCTGCCCCACCTGCAATGCAGCATTTGTTTTGCCCATTTTGAGAACAAATTTGTACTGCGATCAGGTCTGATTAAGGGCTATTATGCAGTGTTATATTTCACACAGTGTCAATGAAATTCCATTTAGAGTTCAGGAGAAAACACACAATATTCACAATTGTGACCATGAAAATGGGTCAATTATTAGGGATTTTTTTCTCCCGCCAGTCAGTCACTTTGCACTAGGACAAGCTCGTACTGTTTTTTACTATGATAAAGTATATTAATGAACCACTCTAAGACATCCTGACATAATTATAACTAGATTGGAGCATCTTCATAGGTTTCGTCATTTTCACCTAAAAAGTGAAACTTTAGGCCTCTTGCCAGAACAGAAGATGTTGACTCAGATCAAAATGCTTTTGCACGTTTCTTATTCAGGTCAAGTCACAACTTTCCCACACTAGCCGATTTTGAATTTCTCAATTTCAGTTTTTTCACTCCGCCCTAATATATATATATATATATATATATATATATATATATATATATATATATATATATATATATATATATATATATATATATATATATATATATATATATATATATATATCTATATATCCAGTGGTCGAAGTAGGCCGGTATACAGCGGTATGTCATACTGACACTTCTTCAACCACTGATCCAGAAGTGTGATTTATTTGCTAAAAAAAAGTGTGCAGCAGTAGGCAGTGGAAGTAGCCAGCCTGCTGCACATACTGTACAGGAGGCAACTACTCGGGGGGACTGGAGTCTGGAGCACACGTGGGGTGCCGGCGTAGCGAGGGTGGTGCCGAGATCCGGATAGCGCAGGGAGATGCCGGCACTGCTGTGCCCTATAAGGAAGGTGGCGTGAGACGCCGGCAGCTGGGGGGGGATGAGATGCCACGCTGAGAGGCAGCATCTTCTCGGATGAGCTCTGGATGGCCATGGCGGTCAGGAGGTAGGCGGCTTCTGGTCACTGTACGAGCTCTTCCCCGGGCGAGGCATGCTGCCTAGGGGGCCACCTCCTCTCCTGTCTGCGGGGGGCTGTGTGTGCTGCTAAGGGTCACTTAGAGCAAGGGTGAGAGCTCCTCTCTCCCGCTATTCCTCCCCTCATCTCTCCCGCTATTCCTTCTCTCTCCAACTATTCCTCCTCTCTCCCACTATTCCTCCCCTCCGCTCTCCCACTATTCCTCCCCTCCGCTCTCCCACTATTCCTCCCCTCCGCTCTCCCACTATTCCTCCCCTCCGCTCTCCCACTATTCCTCCCCTCCGCTCTCCCACTATTCCTCCCCTCCGCTCTCCCTCCCCTCCTCTCCTCTCTCCCACTATTCCTCCTCTCCCCCACTATTCCTCCTCTCCCCCACTATTCCTCCTCTCCTCTCTCCCACTGTTCCTCCTCTTTCTCACTATTCCTTTTCATAATATTCCTACTGCTTCCCACCTTTACGATAATATCATGGCTACATCCATACTTCCGACCTGGCCACACCAGCAACCATGCTCCTCAATCACAGTGCGCTCCTGTAATTTTTTTGTATATCTGCCTTTGCATTAAAGTACATTAGCCAGCTAGTCACTACAGGCCTATAACTAAGGATGGGGCAGTTCAAGATGTAGGAGGGGAAGCCATACTTTAAGGGAAAGTTTCTGCAGGACCAGGCATGCCGTCTTCATTTCCTTTGCCACAGTGCAGCCCATCTTCCCACCTAACCTGAATAATCCCTACCATTCTGAGGACTAGACCCATCCCAGGTCTGCCCAGCTGTCAAATGCTTTGTAACAGAGGGAATGGAGATCTGGGCAAAGCCAGTGGAGAAATGGTGTGTTATTACATTTACATTAACAGTATTGGTTCAGCAGGCAGAAGATGAGGGCTACGGGCAGGGACAGGGCACAGATTTTGGCAGTGTAGTGATGTATTGCAGCGACTTTTGGTGATGTTGTGTAGTTATGTATTGTGGTGATGTTGTGTATTTATGTATTGTGGTGATCTTGTGTAGTTATGTATTGCTGTGTATTGTGGTGATTGCAGCATGCAGCATTTATGGGGGTGTAGTGTAGTGATGTGGGGAACATGTTGCTGTGGAGGGGCATGTTAATGAGACAGTAGGGCCATTTGGGGCACACAGGGGTCATGTGCGGAAGACGCTGTTAGGTGAGCACAGCCATGGGCACTCATTGAAGTAACATACTAACCGCCTTGTTTTTCTTTAGTGGGGGTGGGGGCCCAAAGCATATGCTTGCACCTGGGCCCACCAGTTGCTAGTTCCGCCACTGCTCCTCGCCATCACATGACAGCCTCTGGGGGACTCTGCACAGGAGAGGACCAATGCCCTGTGTGTGTGTGAGGTATTTCAGATTCCCAGCATCAGTAGCACTGAGCTCTGGAGTTTCTCCTCTGTCCAAGATAAGTGAAGCGGACACAGGATTGGGGAGTGACATTGTCTGTCTGTCTCTCTCCCTACCCACCTGCCTCTCTATCTATCTATCTATAGGCGCAAACCATGGAAATGTCCATTTCATGTTAGGTTTGCTACCAGTTTTCATGAAAAGCTTTGCAACAAATGAAAGCAAACTGTATCATGCACCGCAGAGGGTGGTGCCGAGATCCGGACACCTGATTCGGTGCTGTCGCCACAGCGCAGGGAGATGCCGGCCCTGATGTGCCCTAGAAGGAAGGTGGAGTGAGATGCCGGCAGCGGGGGGTGAGATGCCGTAGTGGACGGTGTGAGTGGCAGCACAGGGGAACGATCGTTCAGCAGGTGAGCACATCTTTATCTGCAGGGCAAACCACACATGCCGCCCCACTCCTGCTGTGCACCCTCCCAGGCCAGCCTCCCCCACTCTAAAGTGCGCAGCAGTGCCTGAGTGCGATTCCCTGTCCATGGCCCCTCCACACACACAGAGACTCCTGCATGTCAAAGGCTGCACAGCCCAGCTGGCAGCAGTGTAGTGTTGCTCCAACCTTTCCAAACAGAGGTGACCATAAAAAAAAAAAAGTCAGCAGGAGGTTGCTTACTTTTCGCACCTCTGCTTGGGTCTTGACTCCTCTCTCATACTTGAACAAGTATGAAGGGGGTCTACTACTGTTTTGTATATAAGAGGTATATGGCGTGGCACATTACATGCAAGGACATGCCCCTTTTAAGTAGCCACGCCCCTTTTCCTGGAGCGCGCGCCTTAGAACCAACCTTGACTTTTCCATACCCCCACTTTAAAATTCCCACTTCGACCACTGTATATATCTATATACAGATATATATATATAGAGAGAGAGAGAGAGAGAGAGAGAGAGAGAGAGAGAGAGAGAGAGAGAGAGACAAACCAAACCAGCAGAAGTGAGCAAACATTAACATTAATGTATGAAAACTTTTTTTTTGGCATAATAAAGACACAAAAAACCTGCAAGATGAAAACACTTAATTGTCAAGTACCGTATATACTCGAGTATAAGTCGACCCGAATATAAGCCGAGGCACCTAATTTTACAACAAAAAACTGGGAAAACGTATTGACTCAAGTGGGGACCCTCACTCGAGTATAAGCCGAGGGGGGCTTTTTCAGCATAAAAAATGTTCTGAAAAAGTAGGCTTATACTCGAGTATATATGGGGTAGTTGTTTTTCTGGAGACTGCTGAAATGGTATGCAGTCATGCGCACATTATACAGACTTCGACATCACGTCTGCTGGCAGAAGATTGGCCTCAGCAACCGTGAAAAGGTGCAAGACACCTTAATCCCTACAGCTGGCATCACGACAGGTAAGTATTAGAGATGGGCAGGCTCTGATTTACTCTGATTTCAAAGCAGGATCTGTCAACTGTCAACAATTGTCATGTGATTTGGGATAGCCAATAAGTTCCTGCTTTAAAATCAGAGTAAATCAGAACCTGCACATCTCTAGTAAGTATGCAGGAAAGGCTAGTAGGCAGCCGAAAAAGGCAGGTTAGATTTACTGTAGGTACTAGTATAGGGACAGAAGGTTTGGCTAGCCTACAGGGAGCAAAGGTTATGTTTAGGCACTAGTGGGGAGGGTAAGGGTCAGATGTGGAAAGTCTCTTAGTTTCCATTATTATGTCCCACATCTACATCAGGCTTTCCTTGATATTTGCCTTGGAAACAAGTCGTTCACTATGGCCCATATGTAATTACATTATCCAGATTAGAAAATAATGAGCCTTTGGCATAAAAATTAAATCAGATAGGCAGCCTTAAAACTGCATTTAAAGCCACATTGTTATACATCATAGCCCACAAATTATAAACATTGTATTAACTTTCTTGATACTATCACTACTGCCAGCGTACTGTAGAACAATCTGACCAGGCATTACCTTTCTTGAGACAGTCCTACCAAACTTCTTCCATCCACACTAAGAAGCTGGTCTCCTGCAGCTAGACGCCCATCCTAAAATTTGGGACAAACATAAAATCATTTAAATTTCTGTATAATCAGAAATCACTAATCAGAGATTACTGTAAATCATCACTATCAGATTATTTTTAGGCTATTCTATTGGATCTCTTGATAAAAAGACCGGCTTTGCACAAAAAGCTCACAGGTTCATTGAAAAGTGTCTGTTTTTGAGCAGCACCACCCATTTTTCCTGGAAACCGGAATGGTTTTGGGGATTAAGCTTCGGCTGCCTGAAGCAGGCGACACAAATCCCTGATAAGGTGCATGTGCTTATTGAAGCTAATTTTATAGCCCCAGGACTGCTGACATTGCCCATAAGGCCCATACACACTTGACGATTTTCAGCTGAAATCCCCTAGTGTGTATGGCCTAACACTGCATCGCTTGGAAAGTCCACTTTCGGCTGGTTTTACCAGCATGCCAGCGATGATGGATGGTTTTTCATCCATCATCGCTGTGTGTGTACGCAGCGCAGGCTGAAAGATTATACACTTTCAGTAAGCGGACCGCCCCGAAGCCTCCCCTTCTCCCTCCCCCTGCTCATTACTCGCTGCGCTTCTGAACCTTCCTGCTCGTCGGCCCTCCCTCCCACTTGTTCGTCCGCACCCTGCTGCCGCTGCCAGCTCACCCACCAACAGTAACAGGCAGGCAGCTAGTCACCACAGCGGGAACGAAGGGAAAAAAAAAAAAACTCACTGCCACTAATGTTAACAGTTTTATATATACACACATATATATATATATATATATATATATATATATATATATATATATATATATATATAGTATTAAACGGCCTGCACCCTCCATCCATAAAGCACAACTACCACGGTGCACAAGCCGATATACGTATACAAATGTCCCCACAAGGCAGACTTCAAGCCAAATGTGCTAGCTTTCGGAAGTTTAATCCCTTCTTCAGGCAATATGCAGACACAATGACAAATGCAAATAGAAATAGCCTGATGACAATGTTGACAATACATTGAAACATTGCTGAAGGATATCAGCCTTTGAGTGCAATTTATTTCTTGTAAGAAGTCTGTGTGAGCTGTCGGTGTGCTGTGTTATTTATAAATATATATATATATATAAAACACCAGGCGGCACTTGGGCGACTTAGAAGAAATGGAGACCACACACAGGTTCTTCAAGATCTTTCGACATTTAATCTCATCATCAGGATTACATCTCGAAAGATCTTGAAGAACCTGTGTGTGGTCTCCACTTCTTCTAAGTCACCCAAGTGCCGCCTGGTGTACTCTACATATTTGCCAGCCTGGTTAACAGTCTGCAGCAGAGAAAGGCACGGGGTGCAAATATTTGTTATAAGCAGGAGAGTGACGGCTTTTTTCCATATAATATATATATATATATATATATATATATATATATATATATATATATATATATATATATATATATATATATAGAAGACGTGGGCTAGGCACTCCCGGTGATGGATAGTAGCTTGTGGCCGCTGCCTTCACAAAAGTAGTTACAGTCAGATGGAAGGTGCGGCACTCAGTCAACTTGCAAAGCGTCAGAAATAATAACACAACGCACTGGTTGCTTTTCAACGTTTCAAATGTATTACATTTGTCATCAGGATAAAGTACAAGTGAAATAAAACATACCTTTATAGACACACATACAAGGGAACAGCGTGTGAGGACGGAGCAATGGAGACCGCCCCTCTGCTGGGGGAGTGACGTCACAGAGTTACAGCCCGTAGGCAACGTTAGGACGTTTAAAGGGGTCACCATAGTAACGTGTTCCTCCCTCCATCAAGAAATTTGCTGCACCCTCTACTTTCGACCCGCAAACACACAACGCAAGCATCTAGACATTTGCCAGACTTATTGAGAGAGATGTGGATTTAGCGGTGAATAAA
Organism: Crinia signifera; assembly: GCF_055691185.1. NCBI lineage: Eukaryota > Metazoa > Chordata > Amphibia > Anura > Myobatrachidae > Crinia > Crinia signifera. Next base: position 117,225,491 of record NC_139219.1, on the reverse strand, counting down.
ATGCCAAATAGACACCCTAATCTCACACCCCTTGAAAGACAAGCAATTACCACTCTTGCGAACAATAAAAATCTTGTTATCCGCCCGGCGGACAAAGGGGGTGCAGTAGTGTTACAAGACCTACAGGACTACCACTCAGAAATTATGAGACAGCTCTCGGACAGCACTACATACAGAAAACTGACATGTAATCCCACCAGTGCCAGCGCAATTAAATTACAAGAAGTATTGAACCTCTGAGTTGACTCTGGCACCATCTCATCAACTATTGCAGACATTCTGTTACCTAAGCACCCCGTGGCTCCAGCGCTATATACTACACCTAAGATCCACAAACAACTACAATCGCCCCCAGGCCGCCCCATAGTGTCTGCAAATGGCTCTTTATTCCAGCCGGCAGCTACGTACCTGGACGCAGAGCTACAACCTCTGATACAAAAGGAAGCCACTTTTTTGCTGGACACCTCATCCTTGCTTCGTGAGCTTGAGAATATTTCGTCTTTACCTGATAACTGTATTATGGCTACTATTGATGTAGTCAATTTATATACATCCATTCCTAATGATTTAGGCTTGTTGGCAGCACGGAGATTTCTGGAGACTAAAAGTGACTATTCCCTGCCCAAAATTGAATTCCTGCTATTGTTACTTGAACTTCTTACCAATGATTTTTTTGTGTACAACAATGATTTTTATTTACAGACAAAGGGCTGTGCTATGGGCTCTTCGGCAGCACCGGCATACACTAACATCTTTAGGTTTTCTATTGAACAAGATATGTTTTTTGCTGATCCTGGCTTTTCCTGTTACATTTTATTTTTTAAAAGGTATATTGCCGATCTCCTGTTATTTTGGGTAGGAGATGAGCATGTATTAACTGAGGCCATTGACCTGTATAATGCCAAAAAAGGTCCTATTAAGTTTACCTTTGAGTTGAGTAATTCCAAACTTCACTTCCTCGATGTGGATATACAGATTATTAATAATCACATTACCACCTCTGTATATACCACAAGCACGGACCGGAATACATTGCTCAAAGCTGCCACCCTAGGAGCCTGACCAATGGGCTCCCATATTCGCAAATGTTGTGAATTTTTCGCATTAACAGTGACATGACTACCGGCATTAAACAAATTGATTCCCTCATCACCAAGTTTCTTGACAGAGGGTATGACCACAAAGCCCTCCTGCAATGCAAGCACAAAGTGCTACAGCTTGACCGCAATTTATTACTTACCCTGAAATCCACAACCACCTCTAACAGTGGTGATATAGAGAATACCAGTGTGCCATGGGTTAATAGATTCAACAATGCCTCTGGAATAGTTAATAAAACCACCAGACATCATTGGCCCATTATCCAGAGTGATAGATCTCTCCCTTTCAGCAATAAAACCATCATGCCCTGTTATTCACGAGGGAAAAATCTTTGTGATCTTTTAGTTAAGACAGAAATCTCCATTCCCAAAAGTAATAAAATCTTCTTCCAAACTGGTAAAAATGGATGTTTTAAATGCCCATGTGTGACATGCCAGTTTCTTCTCACAGGTGACGAATTCTTGCACCCCCATACTGGTAATAAATACAGTATCAAGTACCGCTTCTCATGTGAATTCAGCTTCGTTGTGTATCTTATTGTCTGTCCATGCAGCCTTTATTACATAGGCAAAACTGAGCGTAAATTTAAAGAGAGGATGGGAGCGCACCGCAGCTCCATCAAACAAGCACTACTCCGTGGCAATAGTGATCAGCCGGTAGCGCGACATTTTGCTGAGTGTCGACACGCGCTTAACACTCTCAGATACCGCATGATAGACTGTGTCCCTCCCTCTATACGAGGAGGGGATCGAGGAAAAAAATTGTTACAACTAGAATCGCGCTGGATTCACCGTCTTGATGTGGTTTCCCCTAGGGGATTGAATGAATTTCTACCTTTGTCTGTATTTCGCTAAATGCCAGTGATACTATGTCTCTTAAATAGAACTGTATCCAGCTGAATGTTACTTTATTGATTGTACCCATCTTAATGTAATTTTGCTTATGTATTGCTGCAAACTTATGCTCTGTATCATTTTTTTCAGAATGTTTACACGTTACTATGGTGACCCCTTTAAACGTCCTTACGTTTCCTACGGGCTGTAACTCTGTGACGTCACTCCCCCAGCAGAGGGGCAGTCTCCATTGCTCCGTCCTCACACGCTGTTCCCTTGTATGTGTGTCTATAAAGGTATGTTTTATTTCACTTGTACTTTATCCTGATGACAAATGTAATACATTTGAAACGTTGAAAAGCAACCAGTGCGTTGTGTTATTATTTCTGACGCTTTGCAAGTCGACTGAGTGCCGCACCTTCCATCTGACTATATATATATATATATATATATATATATATATATATATATATATATATATATGTGTGTATATGTAAAGGCGGCACACCAACGGAATAAATGGAAGGAGACACTCAACTTCTGCAACGTTTCGATGCTTTATTCACCACATTGTCTTCAGGTAATAAAAAACATGTAACAAGTGTACCTTATATCCCCACCGTAAGACACGTGTTGCAGGTACAAAGGCCCACCTCCGGAAGGAGGACGCATACAATCTGACGTCACTCTACTCCCAGTCAGTAGCGATGGTAACCACACAGCGTGTAATTTAAAATCAAGGCATACGGCAATGACACATTATACTGCATATTACATAGCAAAACACAGTAATATAGTAACAAATTGACACTCAGAATGTACAGTACATTAATATAATATGAAGTTTTACAAAAAAACATGAAGTCCAAGGTACTCATTTAAGCCACAGGGAGATAAGGTGTTTAGGCGAAAAATCCACCTTGACTCACACTGTAGCAATTTTAAAGAGCGGTGTCCCCCCCCCCCCCCCCCCCCCCCCCGGATATCAGCCGGTACGTGATCAATAATCATATATTTTAATACGGACAAACTGTGTCCAGACTCCAGGAAATGCCAGATTGATCACTGTGACCCGTGGAGATAGCCGCCCGAATGGCATGCATATGAGCTGCCATGCGGACTCGCAAAGTGCAATCGGTTTTACCGATATAACGGAGTCCGCACGGACAGGTAATCATATAGATAATGAATTGAGTCATGCACAATGGATAAAAAAGCGTTCGCCAACAACCAAAGAGCGGCAAGTCATACAATTTAAGCATTGAAAACATCCTTTACTTTCCAGCTGTCCCCAGCCGGTGACCCCCACTTAGCATGATTTTTATGTATTTATAAGAAAGTGCCCTGTTATATGGCCGTGCGTTCCACGGAGGCTGTGGGGTGGAGCACATCGGCGGTGTTAACAAAGTAAGCCCAAATGGAATGCACAATGATGCGCTTCCGGTAGAGATAATCAGTCAGGATCAGGCTGCCAAAGATGGCCATGCATTCCACACAGTTGTGGAGTGGAATGCATAGGCCATTGAGGCGGAAGTAGCCGTATTGAGGCGCACAGCGTTGCAGCTGTGCACCGCATGCCGAAGCAGATGGCGGTACTGCCCGCCTCAATGGACGCCTTCTATATGTGAGTATAGCTTTGTGTCTTATTGATGTATTGGCTGCCTGTTTGTTATAGGCTGTATGCCTGTAATAGTGAATGGTGATTTGCTAATTATAGGTGGGTGTTGTCGGTTTTGGGTACTAAGGGTGGCCCATTTTCTATGGGTGTATTGTATGGCTCCGTCGTGGGACCATTAGAAAGCTACCCCAGGAATTAGCATATATACAAGTGAGTGTCAACGGGGAGGGGAGGGGTGGGGGTTAGATAGAGAGACTGGGAGGATGGCGGAACTCAGAAATCAAATGACTCCACACACAGGTAGTAGAACCAACGTTTCTGGGCCTAGTGGCCCCTTTATCAAGGTGCAGCTGCACCTTGTACCATTGTACCAGATGTTATTGTTTTAACTATAACCATGTTATTCATACTCTGTGAGCTGTTTGGACATGTGCAGTGGATATTATAGTACACCGCTGAGTATTTGGGACAGATTAAGCCAACAATGTATGCGTTGCCGCCATAACAATGTACATTGGTGGGCAGTGGCAACGCATACATTGATGGCAGTATGCATTGCCGCCATAACATAATGTACATTGGTGGGCAGAGACAGCGGTAACGCATATATTGCTGACCTGCGCCAGCAAGGAATGTTTTACCACCATACTATAAATTGGTGGGTAGTGGCGGCGGTAACACATACATTGCTGGCCTGCGATACCGCTGCCACTGCACACTAATGCACATTATGTTATGGAGGTAATGCATACATTGCTGGCGCAGGTGAATGAAATTGTAGCCGTGCACATGGGAGGGATTATCACCCAGGCAGGGCGGGACCTGATCGCTGGGCTCTGACTATACGCTGCCCAGCAATCTGTTCTAAACCAGGCAGCAAGAACAGGAATGCACTGAATAAAATGGACCCTGCTCCCACTCTTGGAATTCAAACCCTGCCCATTATGTAAATAGCCTTTTGTATGAAAGATTTTCAGCAAAGTCTTTCACCTCCTGAAAATCTCTTGCTCTTTGGGGAAAATAGCTTAGTGTGTACGCACTATTTTGGTGACAGGTATATCAGAGATTTTGGCAGTCTTTTGAAATGAAAATCTACTAGTGTGTATGGGCTTTACTGTTTATTAGGGATGTAATTTACTTATTTTTTTGTAATTGGAGATTTGCATTATACCATAGATTATATTTGCCCCAACTATGATGTGGTCTCCTGCTTTTTTCAATTGTCCCAGTGAACTTATACATAACATATCTACATACCACTTCTGCAGCACCTCCTTTTACAACAGATTTTATGTAAATGCCAAGTTTCTCTTGTCCAGCACCCTGCCAAAAAAATAAAAATCACAAAGTTTATAAAATACGCTTAGTTAAAATCATCAATAATATCAGAGAAGATTGACTGAGAACAGCCCAACTACTGCAACATTTGACCTGCCCTGTACACCACAAGCAATTGATGTAGTCTGTCAAAGAAGGGTGTGTGCAGTGTACTTTAACTGCTTTTTTTTTCTAAGAGGAGAGGGCAGTACCAAGTAAAACTAGCTCTAAAAGTTAAGAAAAGGGGTAAAAGGTGAGAGGCAAAGGGATACTGTCATAGGGTCATTAGCACGTTGGTCGACAGTCATTACATCAACACCATTAGGTCAACATGCATTTAGGTCAACATGAGTCTAGGTCGAGGTGCAGGAAGGTCGACATGAGTTAGGTCGAATGGGTCATTAGGTTGACATGGGTTAGGTCGAAAGTCAAAAGGTCACCATGAGGTTTTCACATTTTTCTTTTAAGTTGTCATGTGCTGACAGACGGTATTTCAATCCCTACCATCCACTCTGTCGTGGCGGGTGAATAATATAGTGTGTAGCGTAGTGAGGCACCATGCCCGAAGTATACGAGGGGACGCAGTGCTACATTTCAGTGTCCATGTTGACTGTCGACATTCGGGACAAAATGTTTTTTTTCTTTAAAAAAAAAAAAACATGTCGATCTAATGACCCTGTCGACAAAACCCATGTCAACCTACAGTCATTTCGACCTTCCTGCATGCTGATATAGACTCATGTCGACCTACATGCTGGTGACCTAATGATCCATACCTGAGGCAAATGGGTGAGTAGCTTGAGCTAAGTGGGGAGATCTGATGGCCATGTGAGGTGAAGTACAGGACATGCATGTGTGAAAGTGGACTAAAACTGGTCTGACTTGTGCCTCAGACATTCTCTTGAACTTCCCTGGAAATGCTTACTGTACATCTCATTTTACTTGAGGTGTCTTTTTTTTGTTTGTTTCCATGGAATTTATGTAAAAACACTTATGAGGAATTGCCAGGGGAGTTCAAATGAAATCTGATGAGACACAGGTGCCAAAAATTACCCGTGATCTGTACTGACGGCTGCACATCCAAATGTATCTTATGTGCAGCACATCTGACTTCCGACTTGATGTGTACAGGACCGCGCATCGGATGGGATGTCAAAAGTGCAATTTGTCCACTTTTTTAACCAATAATCCGATGGAATCGGACGAAAACAGGCCAAATTCACCAATGTTTGGGCACCTTAAGTCATAAGCAGAGAAGCTTGATGAGTATGTTAGGAAACATGGTGATGTTGGATAGAAATGTAAACGATCTTGTGTAATGTGAGGGATATTTTGGGAGGATTGAGAGAGACATGAATTTGTGTAAAGATGTCTTTAGTGACTGGTTGGGGGAATTAGTCAGATAACACACATTACAATACATGGGCATCTGTCTAAGCATTAATCGGTTTACTGGCGGATGACTCAGAGTAACCTGCCAAGTAGAAGTCTCCTTGTGACATTACACAGCATGCATGTCAAAGAAAAGTGCAGATATTTATGGTGAAAGTTCATGCAAGGGAGGCTGTGCATCCTAATTGAGATACATGTGAGATGAGTGGCATAATTAGTTTAATACTTCAAAAAATATGGAGACCGCAGATATAAGGAAGACAGCTGGCAGGGATAAAAAGTGATACCGGTTGAGTATCCCTTATACAAAATGCTTGGGATCACGCGTAAGAGATTTTTACAGATTTTGGATCTTTTTTTTTTTTTTTAACATACTTACCTGGTCCCCCAGCGGCCTTCAGGATCTTCTTCAGCGGTCCCAGGGGTGCATTGCGCGAGTTTACAGGCGCACTGGTGATGTCACCGGCATGCAAACGCACCGCCCAATGCACTCCTGGGACCGCTGAAGAACTCCTGAAGGCCGCCAGGGGACCAGGTAAGTATGTTAAAAAAAAAAAAAAGATCCAAAATCTGGAAGGCATTAATAAGGGGCGGGGGGGGGGGGGGGGGGGTCACAAATAAACAAAAAAAACTGGAATATTTTGATGAGACCTCCGGATATGGGAGACTCTACCTGTACTTGGGCTAAATGTATTATGTACCGTGAAACCAAGACAGATATATAACAAATGCAGTATTAATGTTGTAGTATTACAAGGGAATGGAATACAGACATTAGGTCGACATGCATTGGGTTGACGATTAAAGGTTACATAGTTACATAGTAGGTAAGGTTGAAAAAAGACTTGCGTCCATCTAGTTCAACCTGGTATAGATATCCATTGCTGATTTGGTAGGTTCTGGTATTTTACAGACAAATTATATTTCTTATTTGTACCCATGGATGTTTTTCTCCAGTAAATGTTTGTCCAACTTTGCCTTGAACGCATTTAATGAGCCAGCCGTTACCACCTCTCTGGGAAGAGAGTTCCAGAGTTTGACTGTTCTGACCGTAAAGAAATTCTTTCTACTAGCTGAATGAAATCTTTTTTCTTCTAATCTATACTCATGCCCTCGCGTCCTAGATTCCTTTCTAGTAGAAAATAGGGTGTGTGACAGTTCCTTATATTGGCCTTTGATATACTTGTACATGTTGAGCATGTCCCCCCTTAAACGTCTCTTTTCTAATGTAAATAGTCCCAAATTGCTTAATCTCTCCCCGTAGCTTAAATTCTCCATTCCCCTAATAAGCTTTGTTGCTCGCCTTGGGACTTTTTCTAATTCTATGATGTCCTTTTTATAGTGTGGGGCCCAGAACTGTACTCCGTACTCTAGGCGAGGTCTCACCAATGCTTTATATCATGGGTCTTCAACCTGTGGCCCTGCAGATGTTGTGAAACTACATGTTCCAACATGCATTGCTACATTTTTTCCTATAAGAGCATACCAAAACTGTCAGGGCATGCTGGGAAATGTAGTTCCACAACATCTGGAGGGCCACAGGTTGAAGACCTGTGCTTTATATAGTGGCATAATTACCCTTGAGTTCCTAGTTTCCATTCCCCTCTTAATACATGCCAGAATTTTGTTGGCCTTTTTTGTAGCTACATTACAATGGGCACTACATCCTAGATTGCTGTCTATTTGGACTCCTAGATCCTTTTCAAGTATGGAATTACCCAGTTCCTCTCCGCTAAGGTTGTAACTTGCACACTGGTTGTGTCTCCCAAGGTGCATAACCTTACATTTATCTACATTGAACCTCATCTTCCATTTTTTTGCCCACTCATCTAGAATTGCAAGATCATTTTGAAGCATGGTGACATCTTCTGGTGATTTGATGACTTTGCTAAGTTTTGTATCGTCCGCAAAGATGGATACATTGCTGAGTAACCCTATCCCAATATCGTTAATAAAAATGTTAAACAAAATGGGCCCCAAAACCGAACCCTGGGGCACTCCACTTAGTACCGGTATCATATCTGATATGGCACCATTCACAACCACTCTTTGTTCTCTATTACATAGCCAATTCCCTACCCATCTGCAGATATTTTCACCCAATCCTAGGTTCTCCATTTTATTAATCAATCTCTTGTGTGGGACAGTATCAAATGCTTTAGCGAAATCTAGGAAAATCACATCTACAGCATTTCCATTATCGAGGTTTTTGCTAACCTCTTCATAGAACCCTAGTAGATTAGTTTGGCATGAACGATTTTTCACGAACCCATGTTGGTTAGTACTGAGTAGACGGTGATGATCTAAATATTCCTGGATACCATCCCTTAAAAATCCTTCAAATAGTTTACCCACAATTGATGTTAAACTAACGGGTCTGTAATTAGCGGGATTTTCCTTTTTTCCTTTTTTGAATATTGGCACTACCTCTGCTATTCTCCAATCTTTTGGTACTATACCCGACGATAGTGACTTGCTAAAGATATAATGTAGGGGGGTAGCGGCTTATGTTGACACATGAAATAGGTTGACATGGCTGAGGTCGACAGGGTTGGGATGTAGACACTAACATTAGGTCGACAATGGCAAGGACGACAGGAATTTTCCTTTTTTTTTCTGAAGCCGACAGGTGGCATTTCATGCCCTACCGTCCACTAGGGCAGTGGTTCCCAATCTGTGTGCCTAGGCACCCTGGGGTGCTTTGGGTTGATGGACTAGGATCAATTTATATATTTTATTGTCAATGTAACAGGCAAAACCAGTGCTGGTTGCTGCCAATCATAATATATGTGGACAAAGAGAAGAAAATCCTGTCTCTCACCACATAATTGTGACCGATAATCACAATTTACTGCTGCTGAATTCTTAATAATAATAATAATAATAATACAAAATTGGCCTAGGTGTGCCTTGAAACCATTTCGATGCTATAGGGCCCGTTATTCAAACAAGTTTGGGAATCACTGCACTAGGGTGTGGAGGGAGACTAGAATAGTGTGCTGAGTGCAGCATGGCACCGTGCCGAAGCATGGCATGTCTTCATTGCAATACAATGCAGTTAGGATACACAAAGAGATTGTTTTGTTTAATTTGAAATACATTGTATGTGATGGAGTCTTTGAATCTGTATACTTAAGGCCCATATACACTTGACGATTTTCAGCTCAAAATCGCGTAGTGTGTATGGCCCAGAGATTGCCCACTAGCGATGATGCGCGCTCCCGCATCATTGCTAGGAAAGTGGTTCATCTGCTGGTTTTACCAGCAGATGAGGCGATGATGGATGGTTTTTCATCCATCATCGCCATGTGTGTACGCCTGCCGGGCTGAAAGATTAACCACTTTCAGCCCGGCGGACAGCCCCGCTGTCCCCCGCCCCCTCGCCTGTCATTCTCACGCACCCTGCGCTCTACCTCTGGCCGCCCGGCTGCTGCTCCCCGGCTAGGATAAACACCCGGCTGGCCCCGCCCCCCACAACACGGAGCAGACAGCCCAGCAGTGCTGTCTGCCCAGCTAAACACACTGACCACCAATGTTTATATATTTATGCCCACTGCCACCAATGTATTAATTTAAATGCAGCAAATATTATTATTATTATTATTATTAGTAATATATTATTATTATTATATTTATAAGGCGACACAAATGTTTTGCAGTGCCGTGCAAAGGAACAATACAGGGAGACAAAGCATGGCATAACATTGAATTAATAACAAAAATACAGTACAAATAAAGAGCGCCACAGATCAATACAAATTACAGCTTAAATGTAAGTAGTGAGGACTTAATCAACATACAACTAGAGGCTTAATGCCAATGATGGAGAGGAGTATGTGGACAAAGATGGTCACTGAGTGTTGGAGTATAGGAGAGCTGTGAGTGAAATGTGAAGAGAAGTGGCCTTTGACAACAGGAGTGAAGAGGGCCATGCTCAGAGGAGCTTACAATCTAGTAGGAAGTAGAGACAGACAGATTACAAGAGGTGCAAGCGAGTGGGTGGTGGTTAGATAGCAGGATGTAAAAAGGCAAGGGGTCGGAGAACCAGCTGATTTATGCAGTGGAAGGGTACGCTTTGATGAATAGGTGAGTTTTCAGTGCCCGTTTGAAGCTTTGCAAGGTCGGGGAGAGTCTAATGGAGCGAGGGAGTGCATTCCACTGAAGGGGTGCAGCACGGGCAAAGTCCTGTACTCTAGCATGGGAAGCAGTGAGGTGTTTGAAGAGGATTCTGTAGGAGAATGGAAGCCAGTGCAGATTTTGTTGAAGGGGAGTGGCATATATATATATATATATATATATATATATATATATATATATATATATATATATAGGAACGGTGCGGAACTCCCAGCATAATAAAGAAACTCTTACACACCAATAGTGGTCAACGTTTAAATTTTTATAGAAAAATCAGGATCAGGAAATTTTTCTATAAAAATTGAAACGTTGACCACTATTGGTGTGTAAGAGTTTCTTTATTATGCTGGGAGTGCCGCACCGTTCCTATCTACATACCTACCCTTTGTGAAGGCACCGGCTCAACATTGCTGCATCTTATTGGGAGTGCCGATTCCTGGACGTTTATATATATATATATATATATATATATATATATATACAGTATATATACATATATATATCTAGATATATATATCTATAGTTTATAATATATATATATATTATAATATATTTATATATATATTATAATATACATGTATATTAGAAGATAATATATATATATATATATAAATAAAATTATTATATTATACGGCCAGGTAGCACCCCAGGCAGGGGGGGGGGGGGGGGGCGCTCCAGCACTACTCGCTCCACTGGTTAAGGGGGTGTGATGTGGGTGCCGCGTTGCTCCACGGGGTATCGCTCCGAGGGAGGGAAGGGGCTGGCGGGTGATGCGGCCGGCGAGGCATGGCTCCACGGGGGGAAGCCGGCGGGTGATGCAGTGAGGGCTGCCGCGTCGGAACCCTTGGAATTCAAACCCAGCCCATTTATAATGAAAGATTTTCAGCAAAGTCTTTCGCCTTCTGCAAATCTCTTGCTCTTTGGGGACAATAGCTCAGTGTGTAAGCACTACTTTGGTGAAAGATATATCTATAGGCCCATACACACTTGACGATTTTCAGCTGAAAATCGGTCAAAACAGCCGTTTTGAGCGATTTTCGGCCGAAAATCGCCCAGTGTGTATGCCCCGGAGATTGCCGACTAGCGATGATGCGCGCTCCCGCATCATCGCTAGGAAAGTGGTTCATCTGCTGGTTTTACCAGCAGATGTGGCGATGATGGATGGTTTTTCATCCATCATCGCCATGTGTGTACGCCTGCCGGGCTGAAAGATTAACCACTTTCAGCCCGGCGGACCGCCCCCCCGCCCCTTCGCCCGTCATACTCACCCCTGTGCTCCGTCTGGCTGGCCGGCTGGATGCTGCTGCTGCTGAGACCTGCTCCCCGGCCAGGCTAGCCCCGCCCCCAGCCTAAACACACGGAGCAGACAGCACTGCTCCCTGCTAACACCTGCTGGGCACCAATGGTTTTATTATTCTGCCCACTGCCACCAATGTATTCATTAAATGCACCAATATATATATATATATATATATATATATATATATATATATATATATATATATATATATATATATATATATTAATTTATATTATAATATATTATAATATATTGTTGGTGCATTTAAATGAATACATTGGTGGCAGTGGGCATATAAAATATAAACATTGGTGGGCAGCTGTGTGCGTCGCTATCTGCTGGGGACGGCTATGGATAGTGTAGGGCACGGGGCGCCCCAGGCGGGGAGGGAGGGCGCTTTGGCGCTTACCCGCTTTGCTCCACAGGGGAACTATGCGGCCACATCTCACCGAGGGAGGGAAGGGGCTGGAGGGGGATGCGGTGACGGCCGCCGAGTCACTCCAGGGGCACATGGGGGGGGGGGGGTGGGTTGCATTTAAATAAATATACATTTGTGGCAGTGGGCATATAAATATATAAACATTGGTGGGCAGTGTTGGCAGTAACGTATACATTGCTGGTCTGTGCCAGCAATGCATAAATCATAAATTAGCATCAACACTGCCCACCAATGTTTATATATTTATATGCCCACTGCCACAAATGTATATTTATTTAAATGCAACCCCCCCCCCATGTGCCCCTGGAGTGACTCGGCGGCCGTCACCGCATCCCCCTCCAGCCCCTTCCCTCCCTCGGTATACTGTGTATATATGGAACCCTTGGAATTCAAACCCAGCCCATTTATAATGAAAGATTTTCAGCAAAGTCTTTCGCCTCCTGAAAATCTCTTGCTCTTTGGGGAAAATAGCTCAGTGTGTACGCACTACTTTGGTGAAAGATATAGCTATCAAAGATTTTGGCAAAGTCTTTTGAAATGAAAATCTTCAAGTGTGTATGGGCCTTATCAAAGATTTTGGCAAAGTCTTTTGAAATGAAAATCTATAAGTGTGTATGGGCCTTAAGTAGTACAATGTACAGTAGGAGCCAAACTTTTATCCAATATAAAGGCCCATACACACTTAAAAATTTTAATTTCAAAAGACTTTGCCAAAATCTCTGAAAGATATATCTTTTACCAAAGTAGTTCGTACACACTGAGCTATTTTCCCCAGAGTGAGAGATTTTCAGGGGGCGAAAGACTTTGATGAAAATCTTAAGAAGAGACTGCCGTACTCGCAACTTCTAAAGGCCCATACACACTTGCCGACTTTAAGCTGAAACTGAGTTTCAGCTTAAAGTCTGCAAGTGTGTATATGCCACCGATGCCCGACTAGCCATGATGCGTGCTCCCGCATCATCACTAGCAAAGTGGGCCATCTGCTGGTTTTACCAGCACGTCTGGCGATGATGGCTCATATTTGAGCCATCATCGCCAGGTGTGTACGGCAGCCGGGCTGAAAGATCAGAGACTTTCAGCCCGACTGACCGCCCCCTCCCTCCCCCTGCTCCCTGGCGCTGGAACATACTCACCGCCGGGACAACTGAGCCGCTCTTCCGCCGCTATCTCCCCCTGCTCTGGCGCATATGTCACACTGATGCGCCACTCAGTTCCCCAGCCCGTCGGACGCCCTGCCCCCCCTGCGCCTGTCGGACGCACTGACCCCTGCTCCGTGTTCTCTCCGCCCTGCTCCACACAAGGAGCATCTACTGCCACCAATGATTTCTTTATTTTCCGGTAATATATACATTGCTGGCACATGCCAGCAATGTATATATCAATGGCACCACTGCCACCAATGATTTCTTATTTGCTGGTAATATATACATAGCTGGCACATGCCAGCGATGTATATATTACTGGCACCACTGCCACCACTGCCACCAATGATTTCTTATTTGCTGGTAATATATACATAGCTGTATATACATAGCTGGCACATTCCAGCAATGTTTATATTACTGGCACCCCTGCCACCAATGATTTCTTATTTGCTGTTTTTTTTTTTTTTTAATTGAGTCTTTATTTTAATTTTTTGCAAAAAGAACAAACAAGACATTACTTTACATTTATAAAACCCACACATAACTCACTTACATATACTTCGTACAATACACATTGCAATTACCGAATCTCTATATACGGATCTTCACTCCTTGGGGGTTCCTAGCGCGGGAGGGTGGAGGGGGGGGATACTATCGAGGGGGTCTATTAACTGATATTGGACATCCCCCTGTTTTTCAGTCGGTATAGAGTAAGATATGTTTCGCTATCTGGAATGATTCTAATCCCATATACTCTAGGATTGGAGCGACAGGAGGAGGGGGAAAGGGGGAAAGGGGAAAAAAAGAAAAGGAAAACTTTCGAACATATTGGAAGTTTCACTGGTAGGAGATATATATTCTCCTGGTCCACTCTGGGTACTTCGTTGGTCTTGATTCTTTGTACAGACTAGTTTTCATATCTCAACATTCTGGAACAGGGATTACATTACCCCCCTTTTATGATTTTTCTTGTCCTTCCCTTCCCATTCCCCCTCTCCCGACATTGGTCGAGGCGGCATCTCATTAACATGGGGCAATTACCCCGGGATACATCGAACATGACAAGTGAAATATACAATGCATACAACATCCATGTGAAACTCTGCATATACTAAACTACAAATGAAAGTGGAAAAAATAAAAACGAGTGAATAGGAGGTCGTGCATTCCTGACAGGTATGGGACCGAGATTGAATATATGTGACCCGCCCCCCCTTTGTTTATTTTTTTATTTATATATATTTTTTTTTCTTTTTTTTTCATTTGTGTTAGATTTACTACTGTAGTTAATAAACTATGCTCCTGTGAATTTATACCATTTAGATTGATACCACTGGTGCCATATATTGTGAAATTTAGTGGACTCCCCTTTAGAGGCATAGTGATACTTCTCGTGCTCATATATCACGTTTACTAAATTGACCCATTCTATAAATACCGGGCCCGTTGTATCCATCCAGTGCCGTGCAATTATCAACTTGGCCGAAGCCGTAAGAATTATTATGAGAGCGCTGCTCTCTGGATAAATAACCGTCTCGCCAAATTCCTAGAACCATTTTTTTAGCTGTGAGAGTATCCCGTGGTATCCCAATGTCTACCAAGACCTGCCGTATTTTGTCCCAGAAATGACCTACTGAAATACACGACCATATCAAATGCCAAAAGGCGGCCCCTGACTCATCGCACCTTGGGCATTTATCCGAAGCTGATCCTGCCATTTTCTGTAGACCCACCGGAGTTATATATGTCCTATGAAGAACATTAAACTGGACCTGTTGAATGCGGATCGATCCCGTTGCCCACTTTGGAGCAGCCAACGCTTCCTGCCACTGTCCATCCGTCAAGGACGGGAGGTCTCGGGCCCATTTCTGCCTTAGCTGTGGTATCCCCTCATCTGGTTCCATTGTGACGAGGAACTTAATAGTTTTTGATATCCGTTTTTTCGGGGTCAGGTTTTTCAGGAATACTTTAACCGGGGTGTCCTGTAACCTTTTGTCCATCCCCCTATCCCACCGTCTAATGGCGTTTCGCAACTGCAGGAATCTATAAAACATTGGCCTAGGGAGCGAATATTCGCACCGTAACTGATCAAAGGACTTCATGTTATTATTTTGATAAAGTTGGCCCAGGGTGGTGATCCCATATTGTGACCACAGTTTTCCACCTTGCTGTTTATAAACCTCCTTAGCAGTTGGCAGCAGCAGGAACAATTTATCTGGGTCCACCCCATCATAATTACCTATTTTTTCGACCATGTTACAGATTTTAATAGCATGAATAATGATGCCCGGATATTTTTTTCCTAACAGTGCCCAGAAGCAGTGTCTGGAGGGGTGTTATATATGGATCTATACACTTTAACAATCTATATAGATCAGGTGTATATTCGTCTTCCTGTATCCAGGAGATAAGATGCACTAGTTGGGCCGCCATGTAGTACCTTTTAAAGTTGGGCAATGCCAGTCCCCCCGTTTCTCGACTTCTCCAAAGGGTGGACAGTTTGACCCTGGGACGTTTATTACCCCATATAAAGGAGGATATTGTACGGTTAAGATTTCTAAAGTACTTGTCCTTTATATAGATGGGGGAGTGCTGTAAAAGATATAGTAGTTTCGGGAGGATAACCATTTTTATCAAGTTGACTCGGCCTATTACAGTTAAGGGGAGTCTGGCCCATCTCCTACATTTTATTCTTACCTCCTGGATAGCAGGGTAGATATTATCCTTGAGGTATCCTTCTGTTTTCCCCGTAACCACTACCCCCAGGTATTTGAACCCCTGTGTTTTTATTAGTGGGTCATATCGCTGTCCTGTCTCATGTGAATCCTTACCCAGTATTAATAAGTGGGATTTATCCCAGTTTACTGTTAGGCCTGAAACTTTCCCGAAAATATTAAGTTGTGTCACTACTGCTGGAAGATCTTGTTCTGGGTCTGCCAGACCAACCAGCAAATCGTCTGCATAGAGTGAGACGAGATTATATCTGATCTCTCTTGTCGGGTCCTGGCTGTATAGCCTGGATCTTAACAGGCAGGCTAGGGGCTCTATCGCCACGGCAAATATAAGAGGAGAGAGCGGGCATCCTTGTCGGGTTCCTCTATTTAATGAGAAAAAAAGATGATGTATACCCGTTAATGGATACTCTAGCCCTGGGGTTTTTATATAATGCCTTTAGCCACCCCACGAACCCGGGTCCGAAACCGAAGGCTCCCAGGGTGTGCCAGAGGTAGCTCCACTCGACTGAGTCGAACGCTTTGTTCGCGTCGAATGAAGCCACTGCTGCGCTCCCTCCTCTTACATTCGCGCGCTGGACACCCGTCTTAAATTAATCAGAGTCGATTTTCCACTCATGAACCCTGACTGGTCATGGTAAATTATGCTTTGTATTACACAATTGAGTCTATTCGCCAGGATCTTTGCTATTATCTTCGCGTCTGTTGAGACCAGCGAGATTGGTCTATAGGAATCTACTCTTGTCGGGTCTTTATCCTTTTTTGGAATAAAGACCATAGAGGCATCCCCCATGGATACTGGTAGTTCCCCTTCCCTCAGAGCCTCCTGACAGAGAGAAACCAAACGTGGGGCTATAATTTTGGCGAATTTTTGGTAGACCTCAGCCGGCAGGCCGTCGAGGCCTGGTGCTTTACCTGTGGGCAAAGCTTTGATTACATTTTCGACTTCCTCAAGAGCGATAGGCCTGTCCAGGAGATCCCGAGCTTCCATGGACAGACGGGGAAGCTCGATATCTGCCAGAAATGCTTCCAATTCCTCACGACTTGGAGACACAGTGGATTGGTACACTTTTCCAAAGTGGGCGACAAACTCGTCCGCAATTTTCGGGGTCGAGGTCAATATTTCTTCCTTTTCCGTCGTGATTTTAAATATTACGTTAGAGGGTTTATCAGCTCTAGAAAGAAGGGCAAGTAGTTTCCCCCCCTTGTCGGCATTAGAGTACCATTGGTGTGATTGGGTCTGGAGCCGTCGATTATTTACCTCTTGAAGGTATTCCAGCCACTTAACTTGCATGTTTTGCCAATTCTGCTTATCTATATCTGCTTTACTCAATAAATATATATGTTCTAATTCTAGGGTACACTCCTCCAACTGCTTTGCCTTAGTCCTATGACATCCTTTCAGATATGCGATTTTTTAAATTAGTATGCCTCGTGCAAAGGCCTTAAAGGTGTCCCATATACATGAACTGGGGGCTGATCCCTCATTTAATTCAAAAAAGGCTATCATCTCTTGCTCGATCTCATCGTTATTGACCTGCGAGAGCCAGAATGGTTGTAACTTCCAATATCTATACCCCTTTATCTCTGCTAGGTCTATCTGTATTATTAATGGAGAGTGATCCGATATGCCTCTGGCCTTGTACTCTATTTGGGTTACTTTGTTAATTATTGTATCTGAAACAAAGGCCATGTCTATTCTAGAAAAGGCGCCATGTGATGCAGAATAACACGAAAATTGGGTAAGCGTTGGATGTCTTATTCGCCATGGATCTATCCACCCAATCCCTTCCAGAAATTCCTCAAACCCCCTCCCTCCCCTATGGGTTTCTGTAATGCCTGTGGAACATCTATCTAATTTAGGGGAAACTACGTTATTAAAGTCACCTAGACAGATTAGATGGTTTTCTGGGTATAGAAGAGAAAATTCCACAGCTGCCCTCATTACGTCATATGAGAAGGGGGGGGGGGATATATACATTTAAAAGTGTTATATCTACTTGGTTTATACGACAGTCAGCAAAAATGTATCTTCCCCCGGGGTCTATCTTTATATTACGCCCTTCGAATACTACCGTCTTTTTAACCAGACCTGAGACCCCTCTAGCAAGAGATGTAAAGGGGGCATGAAGGAGTGTACCTAACCATGGCCTTTTCAAGGCTGCAAGTTTATCCCCAACCAGGTGAGTTTCTTGTAGGCATATGATATCGGCCTCCAACATTTTGCAGTGGTTTAGGACCAGCGATCTCTTAGCCTTGTCATTGAGACCTCTGACATTCCATGACATAAGTTTAACCATAACCCTTTACCTTAAATCCCTTTTCCTTATTTTTTCTTGTCTTACCAGCCTTTTTTTCATCCTCTCCCCCCCCCTCCCATTTCCCCCCTACCATCCCGGATCTCCCTCCCTTCCTCCCACAACCGTCCCATATTAGAAATCTTGGTTTGCAATGTGTACACAAAAAACAATACAATACAACATAACCCCCCCTCCCTCCACCCCACACTACCCGGAACTCCTGGCGTACCTATTTCCCCCCCCCTATTGCCCTATTTTCCCGGGGGCTATTCGTAAATGGCCACCATTTGCGTGGCCGACTCTCTCTTGATGCCCATAAATCGTTCTCTTATACATTAGAACCCCCTCCCATGCATTAATCATCACATCCTAAATCAACTGTGATACCTTTCTCTAACTTTTCCCCTTTCCCCACTCCTCTCCCAACTCTCTCCAACTCTTATCCAAGCCCAGCAAACTGAGGGGAGAAAAGAGAAGAAAAAAAAAAAGGGGGAAAACGGGACTTGGCCTACGCTATAGCACTTGTCATCTTTTGCCAGCAAGAGAGGATAAAGAAGAGGAGGGAAAAGAAAATATATCACAAAAAGCAGAACACCCTTGTATTGTGTGTTTTTGCCATAAACATTATGGTCTTATTAAAGCAATGGGCCACTTGTCTGCGGAATGGCCAACTGTTTCAGTCCAGGATAAGTCCCATCGAGCCAATTTGCTACTTCTCCTGGGGAAAAAAAAAAAATTAGTAGTCCCGTTTGCTTCGACTCTTAGCTTGGAAGGGTACAGCATAGAGTATTTCACCTCTAGCTCTCTTAACCTGGATTTAACCTCCCTGAATCTTGATCTCTCACGCTGTACCTCCAATGGGAACTCTGGGAAGGCGGAAATCTTTTTCCCGCTATGTCCAAAGTCCTCTTTGTTTCTTGTCAGACGAAGTACAGAGTCCCGATCTTTAAAATTCAGAAATTTGGCAATAAATGTGCGGGGGGGGGACCCCCAGGAGGATTTGGGCACGCTGGCACCCGGTGGGCCCTTTCTACCACAAACTGATGGGAGAATGACTCCCTACCAAAGGCCTGAATCAACCAGTCCTCAAGGAACTTTTCCGGGTGACTCCCTTCCACTCGTTCTTCCAGGCCTACAAATCTGATATTATTCCTGCGCAGTCTTCCCTCGAAATCAGACATTTTTATACGCATGTCGGACAATTGGCCGGACATCACTTTTACTTGTTCCTGAATAGGGGCAACCGCGTCTTCCACAGAGGATACCCTGTTTTCTACTTCGGTGATTCTTTCCCTAGTTTTCTTAACATCGCTCCTCAGCAGCATTAAGTCCGACTGGATTTTATTAATCTGGTCTGACAGGCGAGATTCACATGTGTTTACCACCTCTAACACCTGCTGGAGAGTTACCTCGGGGTGGCGCGGCTCACCCGGCCCCTTCAGTGGGGTAGTTTGGGGGGTTTTCGGCTGTGAGTTGGCAGCTGTGTTACCCTGTGTTCTTGCGTATTTCTCTAATCGGGCTGCGGCGGTGTTCTGCCCTGTCTTACCCATTATCCTTGCTGATGCCCTTACAGAAGCCAGCTATTCTGCTTGTATATTAGGCTGAAGGGGTTGATCTGGTCTGCTGAGCGGGATTCGCCGAGCACTATTACCCCTGTCTGGGTACACTGGTTTTAGTTAGTTTGAACACAGTCAATTACCATGAATTTGTCCCCTGCTTCTCTGCACCTGACCCCGGGAAGTTATACACTTGATCTGCGTATATTTTCAGTTAGGCAATTACAGTTCTGTATAAGCTTTACCCGGTACCTTTATGATGCTTGCAGCAGGGACTGCTCTTGTCTCGGCTGGGTTTGCAGCTACAGTTGTTCCCCTGGAGTATTCAGGAACAGAGTCTCAGGGGGAAGAGCAGAGAGTAAATATCTTGCTGTTTTCTTATGCTGATATCTCCTCACACCTCTGAACTCTTCTTACTGTGGATCGCGCTGCTCCGGGGCTCCAGCTGTAGTGGATTATATCGTTTGAGGGTCACCGTGTCAGGCATTATCACTTCTGCTGTTTGCTGCTTCCCCGTCGCCCGGGTCACACCGCTTGCTTTTTAATTACACTCCCGCAAGAGCCAACGCGTGCTGAAGTGGTGTCTGAGCCGAGGCTGCTCCGGACCCTTCTGGAGTTTTTCAACGTGTCACAGCCGCTCTGTTGTCGCCCACACTGCTCTCCGCTTGTTCTCCGGAGACGGAAGCTGCGCCGGGTGTCTGACGCGTCACTCACCCGCGTCACCAGAGTCTAGCGTCTCGTGCTCTGTGCGGCGCTGGCTTTCCTTGTGTCGGGGTTTCAGGAACAGGTCGCCTAGCCGTGCTTCGGTAAGCGAGACACTGTAGGGATAAGTTCTGTTATTTGCTGATGCATGGGGGGTTTGTGGAGCTCATTTCCACGAGAGAGCCGGCAGCTTCCTCCCTCACTCACTCACACGCCACCGTGACCACGCCCTCTTCTTATTTGCTGTTAATTAGCTTGTAATATATACATAGCTGGCACATGCCAGCAATGTATATATTACTGGCACCACTGCCACCAATTATTTATTTAATTTGCCAGCAATATATACATTGCTGGCACATGCCAGCAATGTATATATTACTGGCACCACTCCCACCAATTATTTATTTATTTGCTGTTAATATAAACATAGCTGGCACATGCCAGCAATGTATATATTAATGGCACCGCTGCCCACCAATGATTTATTAATTTGACGGAGAATATATACATAGCTGGCACATGCCAGCAATGTATATATTAATGGCACCACTGCCCACCAATGATTTATTGGTGCATGAAATGTGGCCTAATGTGTAATGGGCATTATGGTATGTGGTATATGTGTAATGGGCATTGTAGTGTGCATAGTCCCCTGTAGTGTGCATAGTCCCCCAGCAATGTATATGTTAATGTCGCAACTGCCCCCCCCAATGTATATTTTGTTATGGTGTAACGTATACATTGCTGGAATAAGTGAATGGATTTCTCCCTACGTGCACAGCTGCAAATGAAATGTTTGCCGTCAAAATGGGTGGGATTTTGCCCGGTCAGGGCAGCGCGGGGTGGAGTTTACTGATTGCTGGGCTCCGAATGTATGCAGCCCAGCAATCCGTTCTGAATCAGGCCCCAAGAACAGGGCTTCTGCTGCAACCCTTGTAATTCAAACCCCGCCCAATATGTAAATCGCCTTTTATATGAAAGATTTTCAGCATTTTGCTCTTTAAGGAAAATAGCTCAGTGTGTACGCACTACTTTTGTGACAGATATATCTATCAAAGATTTTGGCAAAGTCTTTTGAAATGAAAATCTTCAAGTGCGTATGGGCCTTAAGAGTGGCTAGGATCACCTCAGACCCAGTGGATCTGGAGGCAGCACTCACCAATATGAGCAACCACTTTCTAGAAAGGGGCCATCCCAAGAGTGACATCGAGGAAGCTTGCCAGAGATTAGAATCAGCTGACCGCACCAACCTTCTAGATTGACAGAAGACCGTCGAACAAAAATTGAACTTTTGCAGCACCTATACCCTGGCATCTAAACACATTAGAGATGTGATCAATCAACACTGGCACCTAATCTCCTCGGATCCCACTTTGCTGCCTGAACTCAGCAGTAAACCTCGATTTGCCTACTGCAGGAGACCCAACCTAAAGGACCTTCTGGTTAAAAATGAACTACCCACTACAATAAAAGATGCCACAGGCTGGCTAACTAATAAGAATGGAGTATTTAAGTGTGGTGGATGTGCCAATTGTCAATTTCTGCTGAATGGAAAAACCTTCACCAATCCCCGTGATGGTAGATCTTACACAGCCAACTATCGTTTGGATTGCAACTCCAAATTTGTTATTTACGTTCTATAGTGACCCTGTGAATTGCTTTATGTCGGTAAGACATCCAGGATGCTAAATGAGCGAATTGGACAACATCGCTCTTCAATCAAAGAATGTCTAACCTCTACAGACCCGAAATTGGACATAAAAAACCTCCCAGTAGCGAGACACTATAAAGACTGTGGTCACCGCATTGGACAGCTCAAATGTTCTATAATAGACCACATTGCCCCTCTGCGGAGGGGGGAGATAGAGATAAACTTCTGCTCCAAAGAGAACTGGCATGGATATATCGTTTGGGAACCCTTACACCCAATGGACTTAATGAGCATTACAAAATGGGGTGCTTATTCAGTCCTTATCCTCCCCCATGACTGGGACCACCTGGGAAAAATATGATCTCTTTATGACTTAGTGCTGATCATGTTATATATCATGTTATACTATGTCAAACCATTTCCATTCATGCATGTGGTTTGGGGACACTGCCGTGTGTCCCTTGAACTAATACTCCCAGATTTCCATCACCCTTGGCTTGAATATGCTGCATAATTGTTTTGATAAAGCACCGCCGTGTGTGAACTGTTTATCCCCACTGATTTATGACACTGAATGCCGACACCGCCGTGTGTCGATGGGCAAATCAATGTTGATGTTTTTGAGCCGCTTATTTATGTAACTGAGTGCCGACACCTCCATGCGTCGCAAGGGTAAACTGATGTTGATTTTTATGAGCCGCATATTCAATAGCCATTGTTGCGACACGCCGTACTAATGGACTGAACATCGCTGCATGTTCAGCATTTTTGAGATGTATGTGGAATTTGGTAACGCATATTGACACCACTGTGGGCGACACAATCCCGGCAGATTACATAGTTACATAGTAGTTAAGACTGAAAAAAGACTTGCGTCCATCTAGTTCAACCTAGGTTTTTATAATAGATTATCCGTTGCTTTATAGTATATTCTGATATTTTAAATCAGATTAGGTTTCTTATTTGTACCCATGGATGTTATTAACCAGTAAGTGTTTGTCCAAACTTATTTTGAATGTATTGAGCCGACACCACATCTCCAGGAAGAGAGTTCCAGAGTTTGACTGCTCTGACCATAAAGAAATTTTTTCTACTAGCTGATAAAAAATCTTTTTTCTTCTAGTCTATATTCATGCCCTCGCGTCCTATATTCCTGTCTAGTAGAAAAAAGGGTGTTTGACAGCTCCTTATATTGGCCCCTGATATATTTGTACATGTTGAGCATATCCCCCCTTAAACGTCTCTTCTCTAATGTAAATAGTCCCAAATTGTTTAATCTCTCCCCGTAGTTTAAGTTCTCCATTCCCCTAATAAGCTTTGTTGCTCGTCTTTGGATTTTTTCTAATTCTATGATGTCCTTTTTAAAGTGTGGGGCCCAGAATTGTACTCCGTATTCGAGGTGAGGTCTCACCAGTGCTTTATACAGAGGCATTATTACTTTTGAGTCCCTGGTTTCCATGCCCCTTTTAATGCATGCTAAAATTTTGTTGGCCTTTTTTGATGCTACATTACATTGGGCACTACAACCCAGTTTGCTGTCTATTTGGACTCCTAGGTCTTTTTCGAGTAATGAATTACTCTCCGCTAAGGTTATAACTAGCACACTGGTTGTGTCTCCCTAGGTGCATAACCTTAAATTTATCTACTGTACATTGAACCTCATCTTCCACTTATTAGCCCACTCCTCTAGATTTGCAAGATCCTATTGAAGCGTGGTGACATCTCCTGATGATTTGATGGATACATTGCTGAGTAACCCCATACCTATATCGTTAATAAAAATGTTAAATAAAATGGGCCCTAAAACCGAGCCCTGAGGCACTCCACTTAGTACTGGTATCGTATCTGATATGGCACTGTTTACAACCACTCTTTGTTCTGTATTACACAGCCAATTCCCTACCCATCTGCAGATATTTTCTCCCAATCACAGGTTCTCCATTTTATTTATCAACCTCTTGTGTGGGACAGTATCAAAGGCATTAGCAAAATCTAGGAAAATCACATCTACAGCGTTTCCATTATCAAGGTTTTTGCTAATCTCCTCATAGAACCCTGGTAGATAAGTTTGGCATGAACGATTTTTCACGAACCCATGCTGGTTAGTACTGTGTAGACGATGATGGTCTAAATATTCCTGTATACCATCCCTTAAAAATCCTCACAGGTCTGTAGTTAGCGGGATCCTACTTTTTTCCTTTTTTGAATATTGGCACTACCTCCGCTACGCTCCAATCTTTTGGTACTTTACCTGATGATAGTGAATTGCTAAAGGTATAATGTAGGGGGGTAGCTAGTTCATCTCTTAATTCCATTAGTACCCTTGGATGAAATCCTATCTGGCCCCCGGGAATTTATTTGTTTTGATTTTGCTGAGCCTTAGTGTAATTTCCTTGGGCGTGAATTCAATAATAAGATCTGATATATTTGTCCCGTTTGTGGTAGATGTTCGTTCCACAGTCTGCTCTCCCTTGGTAAATAATGATGAGAAGAACTCATTTAACAATTTAGCTTTTCCCTTATCCTCTGTAACACTTATTCCATTGATATCAGTTAATGGGCCTATGTTTTCCTTGATTATACACTTACTATTTACATATTTAAAAAACTTTTGGGGGTTGGTTTTGCTTTCAGTGGCTCTGCCTTCTTCACATAAGTTTTTAGCTGCTTTGATTACCCCTTTACAAGCTTTGTTTGATTCTTTATATCTGGCGTTGAGTGAGCAACCTCCGACAAAGTGCACGGAATTGACAGTGGTGATTTCACCCCTTCATCACACCGCCTGTGATGCGTCCTTAGGACGGAATCACACAGACTCCACTGCACGTCTGACAGTTTGCGCTCGCATCAGTACCTTCGTTGCACTCTGACTACAGGAGGTTGCGACAGTTACAGATCGCCACCCTGGTGACCCCCATGTCACACCAGACTGACACACAGGCACACACACACACCATTCACTCACTGGTCATCTCACAGCTTGACTACTGTAATGCTCTTCTCACCGGCCTCGCTTGTTCCCAACTGGCTCCTCTCCAATCTGTCCTCAACTAGGCAGCCAGGCTTATCTTCCTCTCCCTCCGCTCTAATTCTGCAACTCCCCTTCAACAAAATCTGCACTGGCTCCCACTCCCCTACAGAATCCTCTTAAAACACCTCACACTCACATAAAGGGCCATCTCTAATTCCATTGCTCCATATATCTCTAACCTCATCTCCATTCATATACCCTCCCGCCCTCTATGGTCGGCTGACGACTGTCGTCTCTCCTCCACCCTGATCACTGCTTCCCATGCTAGAGTACAGGACTTTGCCCGTGCTGCACCCCTTCAGTGAAACACACTCCATCGCTCCATTAGACTCTCCCCTAACTTGCAAAGCTTCGAACGGGCAGTGAAAACTCACCTATTCATCAAAGCGTACCCTTCCACTGCATTAACTAGCTGGTTCTCCGACCCCTTGCCTGTTTACATCCTATCTAGCCACCACCCACTTGCTTGCACCTCTTGTAATCTGTCTGTCTCCCCTTCCTACTAGATTGTAAGCTCCTCCGAGCAGGTCCCTCTTGCCTCCTGTTGTCAAAGCCCACTTCTCTTCACATTTCACTCACAGCTCTCCTATACTCAAACACTCAGTGACCATCTTCATCTGCATACTCATCACCATCATTGGCCTCAAGCCTCTAGTTGTATGTTGATTGAGTCCTCACTACTTATATTTAAGCTGTAATGTGTATTGAACTGTGGTGCTCTTTATTTGTACTCTACTTTTGTTATTTATTCAATGTTATGCCAAGTTTTGTCTCCCTGTATTGTTCCTTTGTACGGCGCTGCGAAACACTTGTGGCACCTTATAAATAAAATAATAATAATTTGATGCAGGAGACTGTCTGCCAGCACCAGCGATCTCATCTGTGGCTATTATGTGTATATACACTGCATTTGTTTCTTCACATTGTTGCTATTTTGCTCTTTCTCTGTGCAACATTTACTGTATATTCGGAGAATCTGTTTTACACACTGGTTTATGGTTTTTGTGTGGTATCACTTTGATGAAGCATTGTGTGGTATAATGACATGCTGACTGAGCAGTCCCCTGACCTACCAGAGCCCTCAGTAACGCATAAATTATTTACCCCATTAGGGTGGATTCCTGTACATGATGACAATGTTGGACATTAACCAACCAGTGGTGTACATGTGTTTGAAACTGTTTTTGGCACACTTTGCCTAGTCTATTTATTTCTGGGTCTGCTTGGCAGTCAGAGCCCCTGAAGAAAACTGTGAGAAGCAGTTGAAACGGCTGTCGGGCCGTGTGTATATACTATTTCCATGTTATAAATAAAATCACGTTGGATTTTTTATTCTGAGTGTTACATAGTTACAGTACATAGTAGGTGAGGCTGAATAAAGACTTGCGTCCATCTAGTTCAACCTATGTTTATAGTAGCTTATCCCTTGTTGTATAGTATGTTCTGATATTTTAAAGACAGATTTTGTTACTTATTCGTACCCATGGATGTTTTTAACCAATAAATGTTTATCCAACCTTATTTTAAACATATTTATAGTGTCTGCCGACACCACTTCTCCAGGAAGAGAGATCCAAAGTTTGACTGCTCTGACTGTAAAGATTTTTTTTTTCTAGATGAACAAAATATTTTTTCTTCTAATCTAAACTCGTGCCATCGCGTCCTATATTCCTTTCTAGTAGAAAAATGGGTGTTTGACAGTTCCTTATATTGGCCCCTAATATATTTATACATGGTGAGCATATCCCCCCTTAAACGTCTTTTCTCTAGTGTAAATAGTCCCAAATTGTTTAATCTTTCCTCATAGTTTAAATTATCCTAATAAGCTTTCTTGCTCTTCTTTGGATTTTTTCTAATTCTATGATGTTCTTTTTATAGTGTGGGGCCAAGATTTGTATTCCGTATTCGAGGTAAGGTCTAACCAATGATTTGTACACAGGCATAATTACTTTTGAGTCCCTAGTTTCCATGCCCCTTTTAATACATGCGAGAATTTTGTTGGCCTGTTTTGTTGCTATATTACATTGAGCACTACACCCCAGTTTGTTGTCTATTTGGACTCCTAGATTCTTTTCGAGTACTGATTTACATAATTCATCCCCACTTAGGTTATAACTAGCACACTGGTTATGTCTCCCAAGGTGCATGACCTTGCATTTGTTCACATTGAACCTCATCTTCCACTTTTTTGCCCACTCATCTAGATTGTCAAGATCATTTTGAAGCGTGGTGACATCTTCTGATGATTTAATAACTCTGCTCAGTTTTGTATCGTCCGCAAAGATGGATACATTGCTGAGTAACCCCATCCCAATAGCGTTAATAAAAATGTTAAATAAAATGGGCCCAAGAACCGAGTGCCGATTCTTCTATCTCTCTACAAGGAGGGTGAGTGTCAATAATATATAAACATTTTAACCACTTTAGACCTTGGCCTGGGTGCCCGCTGTCAGCTCCAGTGCATGAATATAATTATATTATATTATATATTATACAGAAACCTTTCTGTCCTGATGACGGGCTCCGGCCCGAAACACTGTAGACACTTTACAGTAAAATTCAGTTTACAAGTACCTGGAGTGACGCTATTTATTGCTATATATATATATATATATATAAAACTTTGTAGACGGCGGCACTCACAGACAAATAAATGATCAGACAGGAGAACCTGGCTTGTGACCAACGTTTCAAGCCTCCGTGGGCTTTTTATCAAGGTGCATTAGACCTATATATATCTTGAAAAAGAGTGCACTCACCAGATTTTCCAATCCTTTAAAACAAGTCCTTTAATTCATCATATTAAAAAGGGGTATGGTCGACGTTTCGGGTCACTGGGGACCCTTTGCATCTTCTGGTAAGAAACTGATGTGGTCTAGGTCTTTAAGAAAATGGCCTGTGTCTCTCAGGTAAGTGTTAGTGGCTTTGACAATCGGTTGCAAATAAAAGTCCAAAAACCTCGTCAGGTCGGGACAGAGCATTGCATACACGCTTTACAGAAAAGAGACAGACAGGAACACCCTATTATGGGCAACCAGTCACCATCCGAATGCCCTGAAATCGAATCTTCCAGTCTCACAACTCCTAAGAGTTCTTCGCAACAACTCCAACGATCAACTAGCTGAGGAGCAATTAAAAGAATGTTGTGAGCACTTCATCAACAGGGGCTACAAACGATCAACAGTAGAAGACTGTCTGAGGAAAGCGAGAGCCAAATTCCTAAAGGGACAAGAGAGCACCACCAGTACCAATCCCAATAGGATGATTCTGAATGTGCAATGCGACACAAAATTGAACAAAGTTCAGAGAACCATCAGGAAGAATTGGCCACTAATTGCCACAGACCCAGCCTTCAAAAAGCTGGATAAGAGGATGCCACTCCTCATCATTTCAAGAGGCCCGCATTTAAAAGACCACCTATATCGTATGAACCAGGTACATGGAGTACAAACCAGAAGCCTGGGACCCACGAAAAAAGGATGCTTTAAGTGCGCAGGGTGCCTTACATGCCGATTAATGATCTGTGGATCGTCATTCTGTCATCCACATAATGGAAAGAAGATCTTCCTGAGGCACAGACTGCACTGCCAATAAGACCATGTGGTCTATTTTCTCAGATGCCCATGTGGTCATATGTACGTGGGAAAGACCATTCGCACAATGCGAGAACGGATGAATCAACATCGTTCCTCCATCCGACTGGCAATCGAGACTGGAGTGACAGACAAACCCGTGGCTGCGCATTTCTTGCGTGAAGGACATCAAGTCACTAATCTGAGACATATGGTCATAGACTGGATCGCACCACCCCTAAGAGGGGGTGATAGAGGCCTTGAGCTTCTCAGGAAAGAAGCATACTGGATTCATTTCCTAGATACAGTCGCCCCGAGAGGCCTTAACGAGAAGAACTCTCTAAGTATCTTCCTATAGCGGGACCAATGTGCAAGTGGGACAAGACATAAATTGAAATCCCTGCACATGGATTTTTGTATTTTTTCCAATTCACAGTAATATGGACAGACATTTCCCTAAGGGGATTCTTCCTCTCTCCAGGATTGCATAAAAAATCTTAGTGCAAGGGTGATGATTGTTCTACATTTTTTCCTTAGTTGTGGTTTCAATAAAATTCTCCTATATGTACTCAATAATGATAACTTTTTCACTTTTTTCAAGAAAATTTTTTGCACTAACTCGCCAGACAATATTAGAATGCACATGTGGAATATGATGACACAGATTAACCCCCTCGTACGCAGTCACTTTTTTGACTGTGCAGATCGGGTCCATCAGTGTCAATTTTGTTATTTTAAATGTATGTCATTATGTTGTGAAAGCTCTGAGTGATCGGAGGTGCCAGCACCTGCTGTGGGACAGACACCGCCGCGCCTAAATAACCTTTATTTTTAAAGTATACTAAAGACACTATTGGTAAATGTGCCAGAGGTAGCAGTTGACGCAATATACTCCATTGTGATAGGATTAGCACACACACTAGGAGAGTTCGCTGGAGAGCTCAGCTGATTATGCAGAGTAACCGGAACTTCCGGTGAACGAACCGCAAGTGAATGCGGAAGTGGGGACAGATGGAACGCACGCCAGAGTATACAGTAACCACGAGCGGCGCATCTGAACGGGTATGTAAATAACTTTAACTTAGAACTTAAAATACTGATTAAAGATGAAGGGCCTTCCCCCATTAGTGCACTATAGTATAGTGTTCATAAAGTTAGACTGATTGGCGGGGGGCGGAGTTCAACAGTACATGAAGGTACTTAAACCGATCACTTGGGTTTAAGATTTTATGCTGTATGGTGCTGTTTTGAATGCTGTCTTGACAAAGGGTCCCCAGTGACCCGAAACGTCGACCATACCCCTTTTTAATATGATGAATTAAAGGACTTGTTTTAAAGGATTAGAAAATCTGGTGAGTGCACTCCTTTTCAAGATGTATTTGGGCTTCACGTGCAATTTGTGATGCTTTGAGGAGATCACCCCAGTTGGAACAAAGTGAGACTATTGTGAGTGCTACCTACTGTATTTCTGGACATATATATATATATATATATATATATATATATATATATATATATATATATATATATTTTTTTTTTTTTTTTTTGTACCCTCTTGATATATAGTTGTGTGTTCTTTTTAGGTTTCCTTTGTTTTTTTAACCTTTTTTGTTTTATTTCCTTTTAAAGGTACAGGCTCAGTGTGGTATGTGCGAGTATATGATGGTACATGGGTCCCGTTGCATAAC
The DNA here is from genome assembly GCF_055691185.1 of Crinia signifera. Taxonomy (NCBI): domain Eukaryota; kingdom Metazoa; phylum Chordata; class Amphibia; order Anura; family Myobatrachidae; genus Crinia; species Crinia signifera. The sequence continues at coordinate 117,194,974 of NC_139219.1, read as the reverse complement.
GGCTAATATTAGAAGGGATTTACCCATACCCATATTGTCTTATTCCTGATGGTTTATATACCTAGACACACTGGGCACTGTACATCCATTATATTATGTTTTGTTTATATTGGTTTATGTACGGTTTATGCTTTGTAGGATTGTGGTGCTGTATCCCCATAGCAACGGGGATTTGGCGATGACGACATCCGGGTTGTGCGGCAGCCAAACCATTCCCCGCACTCTCCGATCGGACGTACACAGTTCCGCTTCCGTTTTTTTGGTTCCGGATGCGGCAGCTGTGGCGCTGGTCGGAGAGGAGGCGGTGGAATGGCGGCGGCCCTGCATGGATGGCGTCCGACCCACCCCCCAGCATGGGTAAGTATGGCTTAACCCACCACTTATTAAATGGGCCATCTGGGGCTTTATTCAGGTGATACCCTTTGATAAAGGCGCAGAGGCGCCGAAACGGCCCGTTAGGGTACTGATTTGCTCCACGGCTCATGATTATGCTGCTTTGATCCATGTCCTGTTCCATGTTGATCTGCTGCTGCCCGTGGATAAGTATTGGCTTATTATCCTTAACATAATAAATGTGCTGATTTTTTCTTGCCTTTGGATGTGCTGGTCCTATCATTTACACTCAGAGTGGTGTTTATGGTACACATCATCGCTAGTGGGCAATCTGTGGTGCATACACACTAGGCGATTTTCAGCTGAAAAACGCCTGTTTTGAGCGATTTTCAGGGGGGCTGGCTGCGGTATGCAAACTGCTGGTTGACAATCCCCACTACTTAGGTCCGTCCAATTGACCTTTTTATTCAACTGTTAACGTTGACGCTGAACCGCAACTTCTTTATGTTTAATAAGTAGTACTACCAACAGTGCTCTGGCTGTACGATGGGGTCCTCAGTGGCCCCATCGTACACCAATGCAAATATGGCAGATCTTGAACAGACCCTATTCTTCAACGATGAGGTCACACCTGCGATATATTATTACAAGAGGTATATAGATGACGTCCTGGTCCTGTGGACCGGCTCCAAGGACCTTTTTGTAGCAACCATCGATGACATTAACTCTAAAGACTGCCCTATCAAGTTCACCTATAGCATGAGCCAGGCTGCTGTCAACTATCTGGACGTCTCTATACAAGTCATTGATGGTGCCATCGAAACATCCATTTTTTCCAAAGCCAATATCCTCCTCCAAGCCCAGAGCTAACATCAACCAGCGTTGAAACGGGGACTCCCGTTTTCCCAACTATTGAGGGTTAAAAGAATTACTAGTTCCCAGACAATCCTTGCCAAGGATTTGGATGCGATATCAGCAAAATAAAAAAAAGGGGATATTCTCATCAGCCGCTGTCTAAAGCTAGAAACAGAATTGACACAATTTCCAGAGCTGAAGCACTAGCCAGGACGAGGAGGGACGAACCCAAACCTGACAGATTAGGTTGGGTAAGATCATACAATACTGCTGATCAAGAGATTACTTTGACTTCTAAACTTCTGTGGCCATTGATCCAGAATGACAAAGATTTACACAAACTCAAGAATACTCATCTCATGCCAATTTACACTAGAGATCGCAACCTTAGAGATTGGATTGTCAGAACCGATTTGTCTACTAGACTCCAACCAGGCACACAAAAGAAACCTGCAGGGTGCTATAGGTGCACGGGCTGCACCACGTGCAATGCCATGTCAAATACCAAATTCTTTACACACCCACACTCTGGAGTGAAATTCAAGATAAGACACACATTATCCTGTACCAGCACGTACGTCGTATACCTTCTGAGATGTCGATGCGGGCTCTGTTATGTAGGAAAAACTATCAGGACATTCCGGGAGCGGATAGCCCAACACCGTTCAGTGATCCGAGCAGTGCTTAACAACAAGTCCAACGAACAACCAGTTGCAAAACACTTTGCACTACTTGAACACAACCTGGCCAGCCTGAGAGATACTCTTAACGATCCTGTGCCAGAAAACATGCGAGGCGGTGATAGAAAAAGACAACTTCTCCAGTTGAAGACCCGCTGGATCTTTAAATTTCAGACTGTGTCCCCTAAAGGGCTCAATGAGCAAATTTCTTTCAACATTTTTCTCTAATGCTCTAACATATATTGATATCTTTGTTTACTGCCCTGCATACACTTCTGTGTGTTTTTCTTGTGTCACTGCATTTGTATACATATGTGATGTTGGTGTTCGTGTACTGTTTTCTCTTTTCAGACTCCTGTGTGTCATAGTTGCCCAGCAACCGGGACGCCTGCTCAGGATTCCGGATGTGAGAGCGTGTGACGTCTCCATCAGGTGACTTACTGGGACAGGAAGTGCCTGGGGCGTGTGGCAGACGCTGCAGTGAGACTGACAAGTGGGTCTGGTGAGAGCTTATTTAGGTGAGTGTTTTATGCATTTTCTATTGTTCTTTCCTTGAAGACGGAGTAAAATCCGAAACGTCGGGAACAGTCTGTGTTTGTGCATTATTTCTGCAAGTCCCTTGGAGTGCCACTATACATGTCTCTATACTATTCCCCTGAGGGAAGCACCGGGCAGTTGTCCATTTGTTTCCTGGAGTGCCGGTATATATATATATTACCACACGGCTTGATAATGATACATCAGGCAAAACAGCTCACTCGTAAGGGCGACCTCCGTGTCCTGGGGAACTCCGAAACGACATACGCTGGCTTGCATAGCAGAAGCGGGGGAGTCCAGTGGCAGGGGCGACCGTCGGGAGAGCACAGCTGGTGGAGCGAGGTAGGCCACACTGACGCGTTTCGTCACTGGGACTTCGTCAGAGGGCCCCTGCCACTGGACTCCCCCGCTTCTGCTACGCAAGCCAGTGTATGTCGTTTCGGAGTTCCCCAGGACACGGAGGTCGCCCTTACGAGTGAGCTGTTTTGCCTGATGTATCATTATCAAGCCGTGTGGTAACCAGTCCACAGTGTTGTCTTTTTAGGTACGGGCATTACTGTTATGTACCTTGGAGTTTTTATCTCCTTTTTGTGCAATAAATACTCTTTTAATACACTAGGAAGCGCTCCTTCCCATTTCTCTCCTGTTCTACCCAGATTCACCTAATCCCTTGGACCCGGGATTCATCATATGGGACAAGGAAGCTGCAGTCTTACCTAAGACTTTGTGTGTAACTACCATCCCTGCTCAGGTGCAGGTGATTTACTGGACTTTCCGACACTTGGAGGGTTCCCTCTCCACGCTGACTGTGTTTCCGGCAGGTAGACTCAGAACTGACGGTAACGTTGAAAAGGACATCAGCTGAAGAGGCTTTATATTGCGCTCTGAGTTCTGAAATCGCTGCCATCCATTGAATGAACCAGCACAGGATTGGTAGACCTACAACGGTGACCACATCACCATCTAAAGCACTCACCCAAGAGTGTATTCCTATATTTACATATTTAATCAAGGTTTAAAAAGCTTATCGATCTTGGTGTACTACCCCTGAAGAAGTCCCTAGGGGACGAAACGCGTAGGGTTTCCCGTATGATCATGATGCACCTGTGATTGAAGTCCTGTACTGTACCACGAAATTGATTATAAACGATTTCAAAACTTGTATTTTTTAAATTGTTTTATTGTAAAGAATAAATACTTTGTATTTTTACAAATTGTGGACTGGTGAAACCACCTCTTGAGCGCACCTCTACATCTTCCTTCCCTATTCTTTACATCAGACTCCCACTAGCGGCGGGGTCTTTAGAGTAGTGCTGCTCACCTACAAGCGCAGGACGGGATCACAACCCCCTTTTCTTTCTCATATATATATATATATATATATATATCTATATATATAGATATATCTATATAGATATATCTATATATATAGATATATATATATATATATATATATATATATATATACATACACATACACATATATATATATATATATATATATATATCTATATATATATATATATATATATATATATATATATATATAGATATATACGGTTTGGAGGTTGTCCGGCACTCGCTGTACGGGGTCAAATGGCGTTGAGGTGCCTTCCTGGTAAATATGTACATACACTGGTATCCTGGGTCCTTAGCAGGGTCCCCTGGAAGGAGGCGGCACTCTCACGACTTGTAGAAAGATTATTTTTTTATTAAAGCATAAAGTGCACAATTTAAAACATTCGTCTACGTTTCAAGACCCATTGGTCTTTTCCTCAGGACGTGCGTTTGGTAAAAGTGCTGTGTGCCAGTGAAGAGTAAAGAAAGAAAAATATATATATATACACACATACATACACACACACACACACACACACACACACATATATAAAAGAAAGATACCCAGCGCAAATCAGTCCCAAAGTGTCCAAATTTGTCAGGCTAAGTCCATACTCTTCCTATATGTGTGCAGCTTCAAATTAGGGATCCAACCACGGCTCCCACGGAGTATGCTTGCAAAAAGAAAAGAAATTGAAGCGCACCAGTCAGCAACAGGTAGGTACAATTTTACTGATATACAGCTGACAAACATAGGTATAACATAAAGGAATAAAAACTTCCTAAATGTAAAGGGCGGTACAGCAATGCCAGGTGTCGATGGAAACCCGACAGCAGTGATCAGTTGCGGACGGAGCACCAGACAGCAGATACCAGCCACGACTTCCACAGGATACAGCGGACCAAAGCCAGGACGTCTACAGCGTCAGGATACAGCAACCACTCCCAACGCGTTTCGACTGACACCCCCTGACGAAGACCGTAGTCGAAACGCGTTGGGCGTGGTTGCTGTATCCTGACGCTGTAGACGTCCTGGCTTTGGTCCGCTGTATCCTGTGGAAGTCGTGGCTGGTATCTGCTGTCCGGTGCTCCGTCCGCAACTGATCACTGCTGTTGGGTTTCCATCGACACCTGGTATTGCTGTACCCCCCGTTCCATTTGGGAAGTTTTTATTCCTTTATGTTATACCTATGTTTGTCAGCTGTATATCAGTAAAATTGTACCTACCTGTTGCTGACTGGTGCGCTTCAATTTCTTTTCTTTTTGCATATATATATATATATATATATATATATATATATATATATATATTGTGTACTAACATGCTTTTGTTAATAGTTTGCCATCGAGTGCTGGCGCTACAGCTAATGCGGACCGAGGGAGCTGGAGGAGGACCCGTGAGTGCTGCTGCGGCAGGTGACAATGTATCTTTTCTTTCCCCCTGCTATGTATTGTCACACCACAAGGAGCAGGGGGAGGGGGAGGCAGTGGCAAAGTATGCTCCGTGAGGAGCAGGGGAAGGGAGCCGGACCGGCTCCATGAGTGTCAGTGCCGAGTGTAGAGAAAGGGATGGGAGCTGGACGGCGGCGGTAGACTGCTCCATAGTGAGCAGGGCGGGTGAGCAGGTGGAGGCAGCGGGGCGGTCCGGGCTGAAAGTGACTAATCTTTCAGCCCGGCCGTGCGTATACACAGAGCGATGATGGAAACCATCCATCATCGCTAGACATGCTGGTAAAACCAGCCGACGTGGGACCTTGTTAGCGATGATGCGGGAGCGAGCATCATTGCAAATTTATCATCTGTTGGCCATACACAATTGGATGACTTTCAGATGAAAATCGCTCAAAACAGCTGTTGTGAGCGATTTTCAGATGAAAATCGGCAAGTGTGTATGGGCCTTGATAGAATTCTTTTGGCCAAGTTGGATCAGAAAAGTCTGATTGCATTGTGCAGGCAGAGAGTCTCATACCATTTTCCTTAACAGTTTCATGTTACAGATAATTGAAGGGCTTTGGCGTTCTAAACCCCTTTTGACTTGCTTCTAAATACCTCTGATCTTTCTTCTGTAAAAAAAAAAAAACTCTTGCCAATTTTGTGCTAAATTTAAAGGTGCCCATAGTACAAAAAGCACGCAATGTGCTACAGCAGCATGCATTTTGTACTAGATGCTATGCGATGCCACACATACGTTATGTGTTGTGTGATGTGATATGCACATGACCACACATCGCACCCGTACACTGCTCACATGCATGGGATGCTTTAGACCTATAAAATCCATTTGCCAAATGGAAATAAACCTGGATTTTTCACAACTGATGACCCAAAACACTACACTGCAACCCTTTCATTACCCTTAGAAGATTGGTCTCAAATGTCTTTTGATTCAGCTTTGAATATTAAGTATGGGATCGTTTTTATTCCCTTCTTTCTTAGAATACTTGACAAAACTCCCACGACTTTTGTAAATATATTAGGCAATGATGCAAGCCCAAAAGGCAGAGCTCTAAACTGGAAATGTATTTTCCATTCAAATTGCAACAGACCCTTATGGCCAGTAAATGGCTATATGTAGGAAGGCATCCTTGAACGCAGATATCTTCATTTGTTTTCATCCAATTTATGAATGATGGACTTCATTTTGATTTAGTCTATTGCCAACTTTTAATGTAATTTTTAAAAACTTAAGATGGGTCTGTAATTACTTCTTTTTTTTTTCTCCTTTGGACCTTTAACAGTTTCTTCCCTTGATCCTTCTAACAGGCCTAAGCTTATCTCCGCAAGCAAAACCTCTGGCAAAGGAAAACTGTCCCAACTCGAAGTATTGTTTGAAGTTGAAAGAATGAGCAAAAAGTCCTGCTGTTCGCTTTAAAACATTATTTTCAATGACTAATAACAATTATTTTCAATGACTAATAACAACTCTTGCTTAAAATCATTTTATCTAATTACAGACCCATACAATATTTACTAGCAATTGACTAGCAAATTCTCCAATAATTAATTTCTATATCCGCCTCCCACAATTTTAACCACATTACTCTTCTAGCGGCCACTGCTAAACCTGAATCATACTAACAGTAATTGTACGGATATATCACACAGAATATATACAGAAGCCTATTTTACAATAAATATTTAAGTAAACTTGTATCTAGCCCTGTGCGTCGCTACTGGTTGGTGATTAATATCCAGCATTCTGGATAAATCTAGTCAAATTGCCGGCCAGGGACAGTGTTCTCACAAGAGAACACTGGCCCTGACAGATCGCTCAGAACACAGTGCTTATATCGCTCAGCAAAATTTCAACATATCTACATGAGTAGTTAGAAATATTAACAAACATGGTAGTAGAGGGATGGCCCTTTGTTTATGGAGAGTCAAGTCACAACCTGAAAAAGTTAATACATAGACAGGCGAAGGGAGAGGGTAGAAATTAGAATATTAAGTTAACAAATAATATGATTTAGAATCTGGTACTTCTATGTTAGTTGGGCGCCCACTATAGTTAGTACGCTCATACCACCACTATCCATGTCGGCGTGGGGTTGATTTTATATAGTGTGGCGAGCGCAGCGAGCCACCGAGCCCGAAGCGTGGCGAGCTCCGCGAGGGGACGCGTCAAACTAAGCAAATAGCTTAGTTGGCGCCCAACTAACATATAAGTACCCAGAATCTTTCGTTTTTCCTGCATTCCCCAAAACAGTGAAAAAAGTTGAAGGGTTTTAATGACACTTAGAGATGTTGGAGATCAGTATTCTCTCTGAATTGTCTGAAGATGGACTTTGTGCAAGTAGGTAGAGTTTAAAATTTGTCACAGATCATCATAATGATCATGCAACATTGAGGGTGAGATAAGGGGAAATCTATTTCACACTGTGCTTAGATTTTTTCCAAAAACATCTGTAAATGAGTACGGTCACAGAAAAAATAATGTGTGCGCCTGTCTTAAGTGCATTTAAAAGTGGATCAACAGTTGAAGATAAAATGAGCCGTCAAATGTAATGTTGAACATGGAGAAATATGTAAAAATAAGCATTAGGTAGTGAACATGTTTTCTCATAGTTTAAAAATTTTAACATATAACCCCTGGGTCAAAGACTTTAAAAACTGATAAGCCTTTGTCACGCCATTGTAAATGTTGGCACTCAAAGGGTTAATTGATGGTCCTCAGCAAAGAACGGTTTATTTCGGAAATTTCATGCAGGGCAGATCCTACTTCCTGCTTACATATCATGCTGAGACCACACCACTGTACCATCAGCTACCGCCTGCGTAAGGAGAGGGGTCATGGTAGGCTTCTACAAACTCTCCATAGGGGACTGAGGTGTCCGTACTGTGGCATACCTGGCTGTGAGAGGGAAGAACCTAAGAACTTTCCTAGGCAGCGGTGTTACTTTATCAGCCACCACTGCAACTGGAACCATTTTACCTGTGGTACACTTATTCTCCTGGTATGGAGGATGAGCGGTAGTCTGCAGGGAAGGAGAGGGATAGTGATCCATGGTGGAATAAAGCTTGCAGGTGCTAGCAAACACAATGCAGCAATAGAGGCTGTGCAGTCAAATAGAGTAGGCTTCTTGGTGGGGTAAAGCATATTAAAGTGAATGTGAACTTGTTGCATTGATCAAGTCCATAGATTGTAAGTAATGTTTGAATGTCACTCACCTTTGCTGCAACAATACTCAAACCCATACCGTTCTGTTTCTTCAATGTCACAGTGATTATTTCAGGGTCTTTTCTTAAGGGCTAAAAAACAGCAAATCAAGATTATGACCAATATATTACTAACAGAAAATAAAATGAAATTTTATGGCATGAGTATTTGTAGTGATCTTGAAAACATTTTTCCCCTTTATGTTTTCCTATATACAGCACAATACATTCGTTACTGAATCTAGAAGAAATGGCAAAAGCTGATCATACTGTATGCAAGTCATAAAATATGAATACTATATATATATATATATATATATATATATATATATATATATATATATATATATATATATATATATGTATATATATGTATGTATGTATATGTTCAGTTTTGGGTGTTACTGTACATATATGAAAGTCCTTTAATATGTAATCTGTATGTATTTTATAATTTGGTTAGAGGATTTACAGGGCAGATTTACCCCCCTGAGGTGCTGTGTGTTAGGATGGGATAAAAACAGGGCATGAGTCCTGAGATATCTTTTGTGTCAAGAATTGTACTGCTGTGAACATCTGTATTCTGACTATCCCTTAACAATATATGCAAGGGAAAGAGCCTTTTGGAAAATTATTCAGGCAAAATCCTGCAAAAAAAAACAGCCATGCAGTCCTGTTCTCCGGTTGTACCATGTTGAGCAAAGAGTCTCCAAGCACTGCCTTCAGTTACCAAGCAGGGACTGGTCTATAGTGAGGGACCAGTGGGAACAAGCTTACACCACTCAGGTGCTGTGGCTTGTCTACACAAACGCTACAGAAGAGGTTCCAGATGCCGCTTATTGAAGCATGGTTGTGGCAGCAAGATACCCGCCCACTACACCGGATGTTGTTTACAGTAAGAGAGAATTCTTTTGGCCAAGTTGGATCAGAAAAGTCTGATTGCATTGTGCAGGCAGAGAGTCTCATACCATTTTCCTCAACAGTTTCATGTTACAGATAATTGAAGGGCTTCGGAGTCCTAAAACCCTTTTGACTTGCTTCTAAATACCTCTGATCTTTCTTCTGTAAAGCTGGCCATACATCTACAGATCGATTTTCAGATTGGGCTGGTTGGAACAAAATCCTGGTAATGGATGAGAGCAGATTACAGTTGACCATTTGCTTCGAAATACTGACACTCCGATATTACCAGGTTTTTGTTCCAACCAGCCAGATCTGACAGTCGATCTGTAGATGTATGGCCAGCTTAAGAAAAACTCTTGCCAATTTTGTGCTAAATTTAAAGGTGCCCATAGTACAAAAAGCACACAATGTGCTACAGCAGCATGCATTTTGTACTAGATGCTATGCGATCTAGTACAAAAAGGTTCAAGATTCTGACAAATATATTACTAACGGAAAATAAAATGAAATGTTATGGCATGAGTATTCGTAATGATCTTAAAAATATTATTCCTATACACAACACACTACATTCGGTACAGAAGCTAGAAGAAATGGCAAAAACTGATCATACTGTTTGCAAGTCATGAAATAGGAATACTAAGTATATATATATATATATATATATATATATATATATATATATATATATATATATATATATATATATTCAGAGCGAAAAGTATGTCCTTTTCAATATGGGATAAAATTGCAAATTAAAAAAACACAAACATGAAAGTGACAAAAACAACAGATACAAGTGTATTAAAAATAAGGTCGCGGGCACGTATCACAATAAATAGCACCGGTATCTGGTGATATGGTGGTGTCAGTGGTCGTTAAATATATGAATCACTCAATTTATTAAGATGAGATGTGCAATGTTTTCACAGTTTGTCCATAATATTAGGTCATTCACATGTTTAACACATTTTACACAATGTGACTCAGATACTTCCCACTGTTATGTATCTTTTAGAATCAATATTCAAATAACTTTATTAGTGTGGCTATCATGAGTCACAGTTGTATACTCAGTGCTGAATATCACAGACTTATCGGTTATGCTGGCGGTTGCAAGCCACTATTGGGTGCTTATTTGAGCACCATTGGGGGCAATAACCATTATAACATATATTGAGTTTTGTTCAGCTGATATTATAGACCAGTGGTTCCCAAACTGTGTGCCGTGGCTCCCTGGGGTGCCTCGGGACACTTGCAGGGGTGCCTCGGGTTAGTGGGCCAAGACCAACTAAAATTATTTATAGTGAATTATTTATGGACAAAACCAGTTCTGGTGACTGTCAATCATAAAATATGTGTACAAGGGTATGCCATCAAATGGGTCCTGCCCTCGCTGCGGAGAGGCAGAAGCGGGGTTATTACACTGTCTTTGGACATGTCCAATCACAAGAGGCTTTTGGCTACAAGTGAGGAGGTTCACGTTAGATAATTTGATTAATTATACAGGTTGAGTATCCCGTATCCAAAATGCTCGGGACCAGGAGAATTTTGGATAACGGATTATTCCGTATTTCGGAATATTTTTATATTTTAATGATGTATTTTGAAGTATCTTGCATTTATGCTGTATAAACACATAATATACACACAAATATATTTTATTACCACATAAAATACACACAAATATATTTTATTTGTTCAAAAAACAAGGTTTCAAAACGTGAAACAAAATGTGTGTACTATCTCAGCACTGAATTTGAATGCCAAGCAATCATTTTCTTGTACATATATAGTGCCAGTTACATATCATGTCCTCAGTAGTGCTGTTACAAATGTCCCCAGTGAGTTTTTAGCAAAAAAAAAAAAAAATTTTCACTTTCTGGAATGTCCGTATTTCGGAATAATTCGGATAACGGATATTCGGATACGGGATACTCGACCTGTATACCCTTTAATGCAGAGTGGGCCATATTTGGAATCATTCCTACAGAGCAAAGGATAACTAGGGGATGCAGAAAACTCGTACTGGCCGTACAAGCAGCGGCATGTAAAACCATCTTACACGAATGGATATCCACGCGGCCTCCTTCCTTTGCGCTCTTTAAAACAAAACTCCACCACATATTTCAGATGGACTGGTTGGAAACAACCTTAGATAAAGAAAAACGAACCCAAAATTTTTTTGAAACTTGGGAAAGTTACATTGTGACTTTACCAGCAGATTTTCAAAAGAGAATTCAAAACACCTTGCAAAGCACAGAGTGGTATGAGACGAGGAGGCTGCTGGGAGATCCACCAATAGTAGTGGTATAGAGACGGGAATCTTGGGAATAAACCTTTTACAAAAGGGACTCGCATGTTGCGACTCGTTGTTGAGGGATAGGTTAAGTTGGGACCTTCACACACATAAATACTCAAAGAAATAATTACCAAAAAGAAAAAAATCTTAAGAGACGTTTAATGGTTACTCATATATTGCCTTTTATTGGAGAGATGTACAGAGAACATTTTTGAATTTTCAAATTTTGTATACTGTTAAACAACAAAGAAATGTAATTGTTTGAAGTCTAATTACAATACTGTATGACAAACTTGCTAATACTGTAATGTATAAACACGTTGATGTTGCAATGTATCACGCAATAAAAAAAAAAATATGTGTACAAACAGAACTCTTTTCACTATAACTGAACCTAAGGATCACATATAAACACAATTCACTTAATTTTATTTTTCTTTTCTACATTTTTTTTGCCATGGGGTGCCGTGAAAATATCAGATTTTTACCTGATAATTTGCTTTCCTCTACTCCTCCATGGCAGCCAATCACTGGATTCTTCCCTACTGGGCACTATTTGTGGAAAGAAAAAAAAAAGAAAAAAAAAAGACCTCCTTCCCGTATATATATGTCCCCTCCTCCTTAGTTCAGTGTCTTTATTTTCTTAGCTTTAACACAAAACATAGATCATTAAACATGCATTATACATTTGGGTAGGGAATATATGCTGCCATGGAGAAGTAGAGGAAAGCAAATTATCAGGTAAAAATCTGATATTTCCTCTACCTCCCCCATGGCAGCCAATCACTGGGTAATACCCCAAGCAGTGCATAATTACAGGAGGGAATACATAAAGTAATAGGCATCCACCTGTTTTTTTTTTTTTTTTTAAACAAAAAATTCTTCATGACTTTCTTTGCTCATACGACTGCCGCATTGAGCACTTTTCTCCCAAACTTCACATCCGATGAAGACCAGACATCTACTCTGTAATGCTTGGAGAAAGTATGGGCCGACACCCAACCTGCAACTTTACATAGATCCTCTATTGAGGCAGATCCTCTTTCTGCCCACAATGTTGCTATGGCCCTAGTTGAATGGGCTTTTAATCCTGGAGGAAGTTGTTGCCCTTTTTCCATAAGCTTTTTGAATACAGCTCCTGATCCACCTCACAATTGTGTCCTTGGAGGCCCTCTGCCCTATCTTACTTCCTTCAGTAAGTACGAACAGATTTTTTGTCTTCTGCCAGGCTTCCGATCTCTGCACATACAGTATATCTTTAGTGCTCTAACTTAGTCCAGTTTAATTAGTTTCTCTTCCTTTGCAATACTTGGCTTTGCACATAAATCAGGTAGTATAATTTCCCTGTTAATGTGGAAGTCAGAAAGCATCTTTGGAAAAAAAATGGATTCGTATGTAACACCACCTTACCCTCGAAAAAGTTCATATACGGCTCTTCTGCCCACAACGCCTGTATCTCTTATACCCTTCTTAATGTAATTGCAACGAGAAAAGCAACTTTCCAAGAAAGCAATCTTGCTGGTATATCCTGTAAAGGTTCGAATGGGGGTTCCATCAATGCTCCCAGCACCAGGTTGAGATCCCATTGAGCTATAGGTTGGCGAATTCTTGGCCTAATCTTGCCTGCGGCTTGAATAAATCCTTTCCCCTAGTGCTGCGATCTGTACCAGACCTTTCTCAAGCCCTGACTGTAGAAACATGGGTGGATTCTAACACAGTTGCGCTGCTAGATAATATGTATCTCTGAGTAACGATTTCTGACCAAAAATAACACTGGACACGCTCTGTATAATTAATATTTATATTTTATAAAAATATGAAAAAGAAAAAAACATTTAATTAAACAGTACAATATATATAGCACCTAAATATTATAAAAACATGTGACTCAATGTCAGACAGGTGGGTCTCCAAGGGTTAATTAAGCTCTCCAATATTGCAGACAATCAATTATGGGTGGTAGTTTGTCCAGAATCTGTGTATTTCAGATATATTTGATTTTATAAATCACAAATCTCCAGCCCGCAGATGATATTTATTATGCCAATTAGCATGTATACGGAACATGCACTAGGTGTAAGGCAGTTCATCAAAAGAAACAATGTTAAGTTGGATTAATAGCAGTAAGGTTTCTCACCTACAAATGGTTGTAGCAGTGGGGAGCTTTACTCGATGGTAGCTCTACCCTGATGTAAGGTTTGTAAAGAATGGGCTCCTGAATCAGAGTTCCTCCGTTTTGATGCAGCCCATTTAACACGTGCAGCAGCTAGTATAATTCTATGCTATCTTATTGGTGCACAATATAGACACCATAATTATATTAATATTTAGAGCGCCAGGTACTGTGAATTGACTGGTCCCAATTGGCATCAGTCAAATGCACAATCTTTTTTGCTGACTGTAGAAACGCCAATATTCACGGAATACTTTGTGGAGGACTAGAATGCTCACCACACCAGATTTTAAATGTCTTCCAGATTTTATAATAGATGCAAGATGTGGACTGTTTTCTTGCCTTTGGTAATGTTGTTATGACTGCTCCGGAGAACCCCTTGTTCTTCAGCGATTCGGACTCAGCAGCCACGCCGTCAAATGCCATGCTGAAGGTTGAGGTTGGCTTATTAAACCCTGTGACAGTAGGTCTGCCCTGTTCGGGAGTCTTGCGGGTCCGTCCACCACTAACTGCATTAAGCTTTGCGAGCCATGTCATGCATGGCCAGAAAGGGAGCATTGCTATCAATCTTGCTTCTTCCCTCTGTATTTTCATCAGGAATTACTGGAATTGGGGGGAATACATACGCCAGTTCCATGTCCCATCTGGTCGTAAGCGCATCTGTCTGAGCTGCCTGCGGATCCCTGAACCTGGAAAAAAATATCGGTACCTGCTTGTCGTGAAATGTTGCCATGAGGTCTACTTGCGGCACGCCCCATCTGTTGACCAAGACTTGAAACACTTGTTTGTTGAGGTGCCATTCCCCTGGCCTACACATATTCCTGCTTAGGCTGTCCGCTAGCACAATTTCTCTTCCTGCTAGGTACACCGCCAGTATGTTTGTTACTCTCGGTTCGGCCCACCTTAGCAGTTTCGACACCTCTTTCATCATTGTTATGCTTCTGGTTCCTCCCTGGTGATTGATGTACGACACTACAGATTGGTTGTCTGTTCTGACTACCACCTCTGTATCTATCAGTTTGTCCTGAAAGTACCAGCATGCCAGAACTACTGCTCGCATCTCTTAGGTTCGAGTGCTTCCTTCTCCAGTACTCCGACCATTCACCTTGAACCGTATCTGATCCGCATACTGCTCCCCATCCGGAGCAGCTGGCGTTGGTAGTTAGTACTACCTGCCTGACTGGTGCAAAGGATTTTCCCTTGCTCAGTCTGTCGTCGCTCTGCCACCATTGCACATCCCCTTTCGCCAGCCTCGATAGCAGAATTATTCGCGACAGGTTTTTTTCATCCCCATTCCACTGGGATAGAAAACAATTTTGCAGTTTCCTTGAATGAAAACGGGCCCAGGATATCATTTCCAGAGCTGCCGCCATTAGCCCCAACATCTCCATGCATTGTCCTGCTGACACTACCGTCTTTTGTGGCAGTGTCAGAACTTTTCCCGTTATCTTCTTCCTTCGTTCCGTGGTCAAGGCAACTTTCATTTTGTGAGAATCTATAATCGTCCCCAGATACTTTATTGTACTTTTTGGCCTTAGTTGACTTTTCTTCTCGTTGACCAACCAGCTGTGATGTCTTAGACATTCTAGAGTTCTTTCTGTATGCTGTTTTGCTTCTAGCTCTGTATCCGCCACGATCAATAGATCGTCGAGATACGGCCATATTGCGATACCTTCCCGCCATTGATTCGCGATTATTACTATATGTACTTTTGAGAATGTCCTGGGAGATGTTGAAAGGCCGAAAGGAAGAGCTACAAACGGATAGTCTGTTCCGCCTACCGAGAATCTCAGGAATTTTTTATGCCCCCGAAAAATTGGCACGTGCAGGTATGCGTCCTTCAAGTCCACTGATGTCAAACGCCTCCCTGCTGATGTCTGGTAAAATCGTCTTTACCGATTCCATTTTGAAGGGTTTTGTCTCTATAAATCTGTTCAGCCTCCTGAGGTATAAGATAGTTTGAAACCCTCCAGACGCTTTCTTGACTATGAAGAATCTAGAATACCATCCTGTTCTTCTTTGATTCTCCTGTACCTTCACCACTACTCTGTTTTTTCATCTCTTCCAGACTTGACAATAAGGCTATCCTTTCTTCTATGTTGCTGGGGACGGGGGATTCTGTGAAGAATGTTTCTGGCTTCTTTAAAAACTCGATCTTGTAGCCTTATTGTATTACCTCTAAAACCCATTCGTCTGTGGTAGTCTCTTCCCAGGTGTCGTAATACTGCAACAACCTGGCTCCCACACAGACTGGTTCGGCATCATTGATGATCTCTCTTTGAGGGGAATCTTCCCTCTCTGCCCCTTTGGGCACGAAAATTCCGCCTTTACTGCCAGGGAGCTCTCCTATATCCCCTTCCTGGTCTGTATGCTCTGGCTTCCTTGAAGTCCTTTGTTTGATATCTAAATAGCCTAGATGATGAGGCCTTCTTTGGTGTCTTCTCCTGTGGTAGCCAGACTGACTTTCCACCTAATATTTTAAATATAAAATGATCCAGTTTTTTACCGAATAGATAGCTCCATTGAAAAGGCAGGGACAGTAGCTTATTTTTGGACTGTACATTCGCCGCCCATGCTTCTGCCATAGGGCCCTTCTTACCACTGCTGCCTTAGCTGTAGATCTTGCTGTTAATTTCACTGCATCTATCGATGCTTTGCATAGATACTCAACTGCCAACTGAATATCTTGAATGGTAGTCTGACCTCCATATGCCATCCAGCATATCCCCTTCTAGTTGCTGACACCAGCTCCTGAGGACTCTGGACGTAACCGCCATTGCTGACGCCAGCTGCAATGTTGCTCCTGAAATCAGGTGCTGCTTACTAAGGCCCATTCAATGCGCCTCTCCATCAGGTACTAAAACACGTTTGCCTCTTCAAGGGGAAGTGTTGTTTTCCTGGAAATGCGAGCTATGGCTGCATCCACTCTGGTTAACTCTTCCCACGCAGCCACATGGGCTTGATCGAAAGGGTACATATGACTAATCCTTGACGGAACCGTGACCATTCTATCGGGATGTTTCCACTCTACCGCAATAATATTTTTGAGGGAATCATACAGTGGAATTTTCTTTCCCTTTTTTCCTTTTATCCTGAAATAAAAGTTCCTGTAAATTGAGATCTTCATGTTGATGTTCAATTTTAAGAGACTTAGAGTATGTATCAGCTCTAGTAAATTTTCCACCATTACTGGATTGCAGTCTGTATCCGTTTTATCCTGCGGATCATCATCTGGGTCCATATCCTGGAATCCCATTGATGGCCCTTCTGCTGGGCCTGCCTGTGAATAGTCAGAATCTGACATTATGGCATGTTTCCTCTTGGTGGTTAACAAGTCCTCCTTGGTAACAAAGGTTTCTACTAATGCAGTTTTTAGCATGTCCACTAGTCCTGTCATTTGACTAAAGGGTAGTTGTTGAAGGGTTTTGCTTGCTTCACAGATACCCCCCATACAGCCTTCAGGCAGTTTCTTGTCACACATAGAGCATTTGGATGTGTGAATCCTTATGTGCTTGGCCTTAGTGGTGTCCTTACTAGCTTCAGACCTAATGCATATAATATAACACCACTGAGTATCCAGTAGAAAAAACAATCTGCTCTAAAAAACAAACAAACAAAAAAAAAAACACACTCATTTCCCTCAGTTATAGGCTTACCCCGATTTTTCAGTGCTTGGCCGCTTATCCTCCTCCATGGTATCGCCGGGTGCCCAATATATATGATGTATATATGATATATAGACTTTGCCTAAAACAACAATGCCCCCATATCATGAGCCACGGACAGACACTCAATATCAAGGAGCCATATTTCCTACCAGTCCAGGAGTCTTACACTGTTTCCGGAACGATCATCCACAGTAGCCGTCTCTGCACGCCGATTCAAATCTCCTGCTGCCGCGTACACAGGCACTTACGCCTTTACGCTGACGGCCACCGCGTCACTGTTCTGCATCCGGAGATGCCGTGCAAGCCGATGACGTCCACCTCCTTTCCCTCCGGATGAACAGAGGCCAGGCTGCAGCGCAAACACACGCCGTGTGAGGACGCCGCCGCTCAGCAGTATGGACGGCATCCAGCACCCGGGTTCCATACCCACTGAGGGCCGGCTCCCACCTTCTCATCCCCGCTTGACACCCAGGTATCTCAGCGGGGTAATTACACTGTAAAAGCACTTCTTCACGGGGTAACCTTCCATACTGCCCTTGGGAAAGGAAAAAAAAGACACTGAGCTAAGGAGGAGGGGACATATATATACGAGAAGGAGGTCATTTATTTTCCTTTCTGCAAGTATTGCCTAGTAGGGAAGAACCCAGCGACTGGCTGCCATGGGGGAGGTAGAGGAAAAACCTTTGTACTTTAGGGTGCCGTAATTCAAAAAAGATTGGAAACCCCTGTTATAGACCAATGAAGTGGAGGCAGCGATTATTGCATATGCATATGGAGCCAGCCTTATCCTTTGCAGTGGATGGCGTTTCTACCACCACCCACACTGGCGACTGGCTCCCGCCAGGGGGGCACGCGCGCACGAGACTCCCGCGCCCCATGGCAACGGAGCTTGGCGGGGGTCCCTGATGCCTCCCCCACCGCCTCCACCGGTCCCCCTCACCGCCCCCCCCCCGACCCCCCCAAACTGGGTAGCGTCTCCCCGAAGCGGACACGGGCAGGGAGACGCTGCCCAGAAGTCGCGATACTGGGACGTGCGTGCAACGTCCTAGTCTCTCTCGCCGGCGCTCGCCAGTGCAAGGGGTCTGGCGAGCGCCGGCCAAAGAAGAGCTCCATCTGTAATGCTATTCTTAACAGAGAGTACTTATAATCAGGGTTAACTGAATAAATGTCGGGCGGGTACAATAACCCGACTGAATAATATATGAAGCTACTCTGTTAGCAGTGCCGTAGTAAAGTGCAATGTATAAGGCCGCCTCAATGCAGGAGCCGAGCTGTTATCAGTGGCGTGTATAGTAACACGTCACTGCGAGGTACCAGGGGTGCCGTGCAGCCTGCCGGTCCTGACCCGTGCTCCCGCTAACTGCACAGAATGATTCCTGCTGCTTTAACAAGGGCTGCAGGGTCACTCTGCCAGAATTGACACAATCAAAATTCATGATAAGAAAAATAACAAAGTGCTATATTGCGAACCGTGCCCGCGCACCGGTAGCTGGCACCTTTTGTTTCAGTATATCATAACCACTTACATTTTTACTCTCCGGTACTTGTTTAGCTTCACGGCAGCCAATATATCGGCCGATCTGATGCCATTTTTTTACTAGTTCATGACCCCACTACGCATGGAGTTGATTTTATATAGTGTGGTGAGCCCGAAGCGTGGCGAGCCCCGCGAGGGGACACAGATTACTGCGTTCGCCTCACTATATAAAATCAACTCCATGCGTAGTGGATAGGTGTGTTACAAACATAAAAAAAATTGCATCGGATCACATTGGACAATATATCAGTCGATATTGCGTCCAATATATTGGCCGCTGTGAAACTAAAACAAGTACCCTCTCTCCTTCACTCGCTAATTATGGCAAGTTCTAACAATGTATCCACATGTAATAAAGTGTAATAGATCCTGTCCGTCACTCAAAGAGAGGTGGACACCTTCCACACAGACATGGAACGTCCAGCCTCCAATGTGCACACCGATTGGTGGGAAACACTTATCAGGGTATATAAACCCTGTCAGATCCGCGGTCGGGTTTGCCCTGAGGAAGCTTGATTTGCAAAGCGCGTGATGGCTACCGGTCTCGGGAACGGTTCGCAATATAGCACTTTCTTTTTCTTATCGTGAATTTTGATTGTGTCAATTCTGGCAGAGTGACCCCGCAGCCAGTGTTAGGCCAACAGGAATCACTCTGTGCAGTTAGTGGGATCACGGGTCAGGTCTGGCAGGCTGCACAGCACCCCTGGTACCTCGCAGTGACGTGTTACCATACACGCCACTGATAACCGCCCGGCTACTGCATTGAGGCGGCCTTATACAATGCACTTTACTACGGCACTGCTAACAGAGTAGCTTCATATATTATTCAGTTGGGTTAATGTACCCGAGCTGCATTTATTCAGTTAATCCTGATTATAAGTACTCTCTGTTAAGAACAGCATTATATGCAATAATCGCTGCCTCCACTTCATTGAATATCAGCTGAACAAAACTCAGTATAAGTTATAATGGTTATTACCTGCCATGGTGCACAAATAGGCACCCAATAGTGGCTTACAACCGCCAGCATAACCGATAACTCTGTGATATTCAGCACTGAGTATACAACTGTGACTCAAGATATCCACACTAATAAAATTATTTGAATATTGATTCTAAAAGATACAGAACAGTGGGAAGTATCTGAGTCACATTGTGTTGAATGTGTTATACATGTGAATGACCTAATATTATGGACAAACTGTGAAAACACTGCACATCTCATCTTAATAAATTGAGTGATTGAGATATTTACCGGCCACTGACACCACCATATCACCAGATACCAGTGCTATTTATTGTGATACCTTGTTTTTGTCACTTTCATGTTTATGTGGTTATTTTTTATTTCGCAAATATATCCCATATTCAATAAAAGTTAAATTTTATATCAAAATAGGTGCACCAACAAAAGGACACACTTTTCTCTCTGAACCGGTCTAAATCCCTTATGTCCCTCGGTTGCACAACTCCTGGTTAGATATATACATATATACATGCATATATATATATACACACAAACACACACACACTCTGCAGGTTCAGTGTTATGTTGTTTATTTCATAACAAGGTGTCTCAAGAGTGCCAACTCATCCAATCCCGTATTAATCCTGGTATTAATAAATTTGCGCTGTATATAGGTTTGAATTTATATATTCGCCGACTCACATTGAAACTGCATATTTTTTTAAAAATTATTAAAAAGAGCTGTCCAACCCAACCGAATGAAAATGTTTCAATTTCCTCAGGTTTTAAAAAAAAAGCAAGCACTTTCTATCCGGTGGAATAACGGGGTGCAAAAAATCGACATGTTTTTTTCAGTTAGTTAAAAATTACTTTGAAAAATTACGAGATGATGTCAGCATAAGAGAGCAAAATCTAACGGGCAGGGAATATCAGGCTCTAAAGGAACTAATGAATAATAAACAACTTATAATAAAACAAGCTGACAAGGGGGGGGTCTGGTTCTTTTGAATAGGGAGGATTATGTTAGAGAAATGATGAGACTCTTGAGAGATCCTGTATCGTACAGACTCCTGGCAAAAGATCCTACAAGTGATTTTTTAGTAGATCTATCCAAACTCCTTGTTGAAGGGTTAAATAATGGAGTAATATCCAAACAGAAGTTTGACTATTTATATAACGACCAGCCAAGGATTGCAAGGTGAAGGTAGATCCAAGAGGGAGAAATAGAGACAAGCGACTCCTAAGACAAGAATTGTATTGGATCTACAGTTTAAATGCGCTAAGCCCAGCTGGTCTGAATGAAGGCTTAGAAATTTCCCCATTTATGAACTAAACATGAAAGAGAGAAGTAAACAGAATAAAGTTAAATATTAAGGACGAACAACAACTATTCTTGTAATGATCTACTCATATAATACCAGCTATAGTATATTTTATACCCGCAATGATCAATTACTTTGTATAATTGTTTTCACAATGATCAAAATATCTCTTCTTTTAATACCCGCAACATTATATTTTACACATGTTCTTATCAAATATCATGGAATGATATCCTTTTAAATTATCGTGCAATCTTATGTTTTATTTCAATGTTATATGTATGGAATGAATTAATCACGTTGCTGCCGGGTATAAAGGAGGTGACTGACCGACGCTAGGCCAGCCCTATGACTAAGTTGATACGAAACATGTAGGGGTGTGGCCTAGCATCGAGATCAATTCTACCACTGCTGTGCTTTGGAGGACGGAGAAGCGAGTGTAACCGGTTCCACCATCAGGTGCATTGCACCGTCATTCATGCTGTTTGACTGTGGTGAATGAGAACTGCCAACGTTGGTACGTGTATTCATACCTTTACCTGCCCATTTCTGTCCGAAATAAAAAATCTGTTTTAAAACAATTCATGCACTATCAGCGCCCATTTCCATTCTTCTAGAAAAAAAAAAATATATATATATATATATATATATATATATATATATATACCAATGCTTGTAGGTGATTTCCACCGGTGCTCCCAAAGCTTCGGTTCTTTCATCAATCAAAAAAGATGACAGGACATGTCGACGTGTCAACGTTTCAGTGCTTTATTTGGCACTATCTTCAGGATACAACATCTCTTACAAAGTACAGACCTTAAATACCATCATCCATATGTGAGCTTGTATGTAGGCGCCTCCTCCCGCCCAGTGGTTGAGGATGACGTCACTCCCATACAGCTGACCGTGATTACTGTGCACCAACATTCATTGCTAGTATGTTTATACGTTTGTCAGTATATGTTTGTCAGTATATGTGACTGACTGCAAAGTTTTCTATATACACTATAAAGACAATAACACAAAAATGAAATAAGTGAAAATATGTGAAACGCACCAAAAATTTTTTTGTAAAAAATGTGAAAAACTTAGTTGTAAAACAAATAATGTTACAATGACATATTACCATGGGCAACTAGGCATGTTGGAGAATAATGAATAAATGCTGTTAATGACTAACATACTGTACTTGCTGAAAGTTCTTTTAGACATAATTATAATAAATTCAAAATGCAGTAAATATTAAATACTCATTAAGTCATTTAGGTGCTAATACATCTAGTTGATATATCCATTCGGCGTTGCGTTTCAATAAAGCCCTATATCTATCACCACCCCTGATTGATCTCTCAACCTGATCAATCATGCGGTATCTGAGACTTGATAAGATATGATGTTTTTCAATAAAATGGCGAGCCACCGGCTGGTCACTGGTCCCAGTGGCCAGGGCTGCTCGTATTGTAGACCGGTGACCCGCCATTCTCTCTTTGAACTTACATTTGGTCTTACCAATGTAGGTAAGACCACACGGGCAGATCAATTGGTAAATATCAAACATGCTATTACACGTTAGGTGTTGTCTAATGGGAATCTTTTTTCCCTGAGTGGGGATGGTTGAAACAGTTACCACTCAACATGAACTGACATGTGACACATGCACACTTAAAGCAACCTGGTTGCTGCAATAGGAAATGTTTATCCGCTCTGTGTCTAGTAATGTCAGATTTTACAAATCCATCACGGAGATTGGGCCCCCTGGTATAACAAGGCATAATACATGTATCCTTGAACGGTAAGGACTCATCACTTTTCATTATCGGCCACTGCTGTTTAATGATTTTACTCACCAGATTGGATCTGGTATTATAGCCACTGACCCAGGGTAGGCATTGTTTTTCGCCTATATTAATGTTAAATTTTTTCTTGAGTAACTCATTACGGTCCATTAATAAAACCTTATTCTTGGTATTAATCAAGAACATACGGTCATAACCCCGTTCAACAAATTTTTCAATGAGGTCATTGAGCTGTGCTTCAGCCTCCATACTCTCAGAGTTGATCCGTCTCACTAGGATCATCTGAGAGTATGGGAGTCCCATTTTCAAGGGTGTAGGGTGACAACTGTTGATATGGAGCCCTGTATTACGATCCGTGGGTTTATAAAACACTTTAGTAGACAACCCTGACTCGGTACGTGATATGGCCACATCCAGGAAATCAATGTGTTCTTTGCTCATGCAGATAGTAAATTTTATGGGGCATTGCGTGGCATTGTGGGCTTCTATTAGATGTACAGTAATAGCTGGCTGTCACTGCCTGACCACAAAAAGAAGACATTGTCTATATATCTCACATATGACGATATACTCTCTGCTAGCTCTAATTTGTCAAAGAATATTTGCTGCTCCATCTGGAACATATAAATATTCGCTAAGGCGGGAGCTACCGCTGCGCCCATAGAACAGCCCTTGCCCTGTAAATAAAACCTGCCATTAAACATGAAAAGTTTTTTGTCAATACAAATTCCAAAAGCATTATGCAAAAATCAATGTACGGATCATCAAATTTACCACTGTCAATCATAAACTTCTTGACAGCCTCACACCCATCAACATGTGGTATTACAGTATACAAGCTGACAATGTCAGCACATACCATCCAGGAGTGTTCAGTCATCTCTATGATGGTTGTCAGATGTTGCAAAAACGAAGTTGTGTCCAATAAATGGTACTTGTGTTGCTGGACTAAAGGCTGTAATACTGTAACCAAATAAATGGAGATCAATTGCAGTAACGATCCTCTGGATAATGTGATCGGTCGACCGGGTGGTGGTATTACCCCTTTGTGGACCTTTGGTAAGGTGTACATCAGGGGGATGATGGGATGTTCCGGGCATAATGCTTTAGCAAGATCCTTGGAGGTGGCTTTCATATCTACACCGCGCTGTAACAGGTTCTTTAATTCTTGTTTGAAAGGACTGGTAGGGTCTTTGTCCAACGGTATGTAGGTCTCATCACTCAATTGACGCATGATTTCGTCAACGTAGGCTTGTCTGTCTTGGAGTATGATCGCCCCGCCTTTATCTGCGGGGCGTATTATGAGCTTATAATTTTTTGATAAATTCTTTAGTGCTGTTTTTTCGGCCACTGTAAGATTGTGGTGTGCCTCAATCAGTTCTTTGATGGACTTGCTGACCCCCTGGTCAATCCTTCGCATAAATGTCTTTAGACTGGGATTGGTCGACACCGGGTTGAGAGTTGACTTGGGCAATAAATTGCAAATTTTTGGGGGAATGATGGGTGTTTTTGTAGATGTAACAGTTGATGAGACTGTCAGACTGGTCTACCAAGACCGACGAGGCCAGTCCGGAGCCACCAGCAGGGCCGTGACCCCCTCTCTCCGGATCCGTTGAAGTACCCGGGGTATCAGCGGGAATGGCGGGAATAGGTACACATACTGGAAGGGCCAAGGAGCCACCAGCGCGTCTACCCCCTCTGCCTGAGGATCTCGTGTTCTTGCGAAGAACCGGAGGAGTTGGAAGTTGTGGCGGGATGCCATCAGGTCCACTTGGGGACAGCCCCAGCAATGTACCAGTTTTTGAAAGACTTGAGGGTGCAAGCACCACTCTCCTTGATGAACGTCCCACCGACTTAGAAAGTCGGCCTCCCAGTTCTCCACTCCGGGGATGAACACGGCTGACAGGGCTAGGGCATGGGCCTGCGCCCAGACCAGGATCCTGCTGACCTCTCCTTCATGGTTGCGCAACTGCGGGTGCCTCCCTGGTTGTTGATGTACGCAACCGTCGTGGAGTTGTCGGACTGGACACGAACAGCTTTGCCCTGGAGAAGAGGTCTGGCCTGGAGAAGAGCATAGTAGACAGCTCGTAGTTCCAGAATGTTGATGGAAAGCAGACTCTCCTGTTGCGTCCACAACCCCTGATACTGACGGTCCAGGGTGACCGCACCCCAACCCCGGAGGCTGGCGTCCGTGGTGATGAGGGTCCAGTCCCAAATTGCGATCCTCCTTCCCTGTTGAAGGTTGGCGGTGTTGAGCCACCACAGCAAGGACAAACGAGCCTGTGGGGACAGGGTCATCCTCTGCTGCAGATGCAGGTGAGATCCCGACCATTGATGGAGGAGCGACAGCTGGAAGGGGCGAGAATGAAATCGGGCGTATTGTATCGCTTTGAAGGTGGATACCATCCTCCCCAGAAGTCTGGTGCACAGACACCTGTCTCCGTCTCAGGACAAGTCTGACGAAAGTCTGTAAGGACTGAATCTTGTCCGCTGGTAGGAACACCCGCATCTGACTGGTGTCCAGGATCATTCCCAGAAACAAGAGACACTGAGTTGGGTGAAGATGCGACTTGGCGAAGTTGAGGATCCACCCATTTGATGTGAGGATCCTCTGTGTGAGGAGAATATGCTCCAGCAGGGAGTCCCTTGAACGACTCTTCAGCAGAAGGTCGTCCAAATAGGGGATGATGGTAACCCCCTGCATGCGGAGAACCTCCATCATGACCGCCATCACCTTGGTGAAGACCCGAGGTGCGGACGAGAGGCCGAACGGGAGGGCCTGAAATTGCCAATGCCGCTCCTGCACTGCGAACCGCAGAT
The DNA here is from genome assembly GCF_055691185.1 of Crinia signifera. Classification (NCBI taxonomy): domain Eukaryota; kingdom Metazoa; phylum Chordata; class Amphibia; order Anura; family Myobatrachidae; genus Crinia; species Crinia signifera. The sequence continues at coordinate 117,169,087 of NC_139219.1, read as the reverse complement.
ATGCCTGGTGCAGGGCCCAAATGGGAATGTGCAAGTAGGTGTCCTTGATATCTATGGATACCAATAACTCTCCTTCTTCCAAACCCTGTATAACGGATTGTAGGGACTCCATCTTGAATCTGGCCACGTGCAAGTATGGGTTCAGATCCTTCAGGTTGAGAATCGAACGTACCGAGCCATCCGGCTTTGGTACGAGGAACAGGCTGGAGTAGTAGCCCCGAGAACGCTGTTCCGCGGGGACCGGAACCACTACTCCCATGTCCTGCAGCTTGGCGATGGCGGCCAAAAGCTGTTGTCATTTCTCTGGAGGACGAGGAAGACCGGTCTTGAAAAACCTGTCTGGGGGAGACATGCTGAAGCAAATATTGTAACCAAGGGTTACAAGCACTCTTACCCAGGCATCCTGACAGGACTGGAGCCACACGGAGCCGAAGTTCCGTAAACGAGCTCCTACCCTGGGGTCCCCCAAGTGGGACGGTGGACCGTCATGCAGCAGGCTTGGTGGCCTGTAGAGCGGTAGTGGAAGCACCTCTTCCACGGCCTCTGGTTCCTCTCTATGAAGGAGCACCTCCCCTGGATCTACCTCTGAACCTACTGGAGGGACGAAAGGCACGAAAGGAAGGCATGTGGGCGGTTCTGCGAGATGGAGGCGGAGCTGCCGACGGAAGGAAGTGTGACTACCCATCTGTGGGCTGGGATATCCATCTATCCAGTTCCGGGCCAAACAGGAGCTCCCCGTTAAAGGCCATGGATTCCACCGCCCTTTTTGATTCTGCATCAGCCTGCCACTGACGCAGCCAGAGACCTCTGCGGGCTGAAATGGACAGAGCAGAAATTCTAGCCGCCACCACACAAATGTCTGAGGACGCCTCTATTAAGAAAGTTGAAGCATCCTGGATCTGTTCAGACAGCTGCAGAATAGTAGCTGGGTCTGAACCGTCACTCACCTCAGCCGAGAGTTGTGACGCCCAGACACCTATGGCCTTGTTCACCCAACAACCAATCTGCGCCGGACGCTGTAACACGCCAGCCGCTGAAAATATGTTTTTCAAGGTCATCTCTAACCTACGGTCTGAGACATCCTTGAGGGTGGTAGCCCCAGGGACTGGAAGGACAGTCTTTTTGGACAGCCGGGAAACAGATGAATCCACTCCCGGTGGAATCTCCACTTTCTTTCTGCCCTCCGGCAGCCGTGGATAGTTCTGAAAGAACCGTTTAGGAGCCTGAAAACGTTTGTCTGGGTTTTTCCAGGCGTCTGTAACCAGCTCGTCTAATTCCTCAGCTACCGGAAAATTAGGGGACATTTTTGCCTTTTTCCCAAAAAGGGATGGACGGGAAGGGGTATCGACTCCCTCTGTCACATTGCAGGCTACTTTGACCATTTCTATAAGGTCCTCAATACCCTGAGAGGGTAGAGCAGGTTCCTGTGTGTCATAGACTAACACATCCTGTTCATCCTGCACATCCTGCATGTCGTCCCCAGGGGGCGCAAATTCTCCCTCCTCCAGGTCTGGCATATCGTCAGAGTCAGGGGAGTGGTGTAATGGAGAAGCTCTTCTCCTCTGCAAAGGTGGGGGCTGCCTTGAGGAGGAAGGGCGAGGCTCAGCCTGCCGTGGAGCTAGGGCCCTAGTGAGGCTGTGAACTGCAGAGGTTAAGTCACTCTGCTGTGTCCTAGAGGTCTCTCTATCCCTCTGAGACTGCGTTAACTCAGAAGATAAACGGGACATAACCTCAGTTAGTTGTAAGGCCCAGAAAGGTGGGTCCACTGGGGTTTGTGACAGAGGGATTAACAGTGCATTTCTCACAGTTAAGATCCCCAGGGGCTGAAGGGGTAAACTTAGCATTGCAAGTCTTACAGGCAATTCTCTTGGAGCTTCCCCCTGCCATTGTACAAATATGTCACAGAATCCACACACTACCACACACCCAAGGGAGAGTAGGTACAGATAAGTCCAGTAAGAAGGACTGACAGGAGAGATAGTGAAGGAAAGGAGCTGCCACAGGCTTTGTACCGCGCTATGGTCTATAACCAGGAAGCGCTATAGCCCTTTATTTTTTGCACAGCCCAACTATCTCTCTCTAAGCTCTCAACCCCCCACTGAAACTCACAGTACCGGGAGAGCTATAGCAGGACGGTCACCAGGATCTGCGATGTACTTGTAGCCTTTGGTGGGGCTGCAGCGGTACAGGAGCTTCCCACAGTCGGCTCTGCCGCAGCGCCAGTGTAAAAAAGATGGCTGCCGCGCGTGTGTGATAGCGCTGGGGATAGCCGGGGCTGCTGGGAGTACCACGCGGTAGCTCCGCCCCCTCGCCCGACAGCTCTCGCGTCCTTGGCGCCAGGCTTGAAGCCGTCTGCTGCCGCCTTTCCTAATAAACCCTGACCACCGCCGCTAGCAGCGGTGGCAGGGAATACTCACTATGCGCCTGCCGTCGGCGGTCGGCTGGGGGAGGACCGCGGCGTGCTTTGGTGGGCAGCGCCCGTTGCCTCCCGAGACGGTGGTCTCAGCAGCCAGGGAGCCGGGCGCGCTGTTTCATTAGGGCGGTCGGCTCCCTCGAAAGGCTCCCACGTAGCAGGCAGATCTGCCTGTCCTCTGCGCAGAGTAAAAAACCCATGCTGCTTAAAATTTTCTTATGTGCTCAGAGAGCATCTAGTGTGTCCCCGCTCCCTTTCGGGCACAAACTAAGACTGACCTGGAGGGGAAGTAGAAGGGGAGGAGTTAGGCACTCTAATCTTTTATTTAAAGTGCCCATGCTCCCTGTGGTCGCCTTCTATTCCCCAGTGTAACTCCAGTGACACCTAGTGGATGAAGGAAAAACATCATACCTTATCAAGTCTCAGATACCGCATGATTGATCAGGTTGAGAGATCAATCAGGGGTGGCGATAGAAATAGGGCTTTATTGAAACGCAAGGCCGAATGGATATATCGACTAGATGTATTAGCACCTAAAGGACTTAATGAGTATTTAACATTTACTGCATTTTGAATTTATTATCATTATGTCTAAAAAAACTTTCAGCAAGTACAGTATGTTAGTCATTAACAGCATTTATTGTGCTTTTCACATATTTTCACTTATATTTTCATTTTTGTGTTATTGTCTTTATAGTGTATATTGAAAACTTTGCAGTTAGTCACATATACTGACAAACGTATAAACATACTATTGTATTTGTAGCAATGAATGTTGGTGCACAGTAATCACGGTTATCCTCAACCACTGGGCGGGAGGAGACGCCTACATACAAGCTCACATATGGATGATGATATTTAAGGCTTGTACTTTGTAAGAGATGTTGTATCCTGAAGATAGTGCCAAATAAAGCACTGAAACGTTGACATGTCGACATGTCCTGTCGTCTTTTTTGATTGATGAAAGAACCGAGTGCCGCACCTCTCTACCATATATATATATATATATATATATATATATATATATATTAACAGTTTATTTTCGGAGTGTAGTTGAACATTCACATCAGTCCCTGTCCCAGTGGAGCTTACAATCTATATTCCCTACCACATGTACACGCGCACACAGACATTCTAGGGTTCATTTTTTTTTGTTGGAAGCCAATTGACCTACCAGTATATTTTTTGATTGTGGGAGGAAACCGGAGTACCGGTAGGAAACCCACACAATGCACAGTTAGGGCCTCAGTGGTTATTGAACCCATTACCTCAGTGCTAACCATTACACCAACCATGATGCCATACACACACATATACATTATATATATATATATATATATATATATATATATATATATAGTCCAGTGGTTTTGAACGCACTCTCACTTGTGGGAAATAGGGTATCGGTGGGGTGCGCATAGGGGGAACAGACCAGGATCCGTGCCTCCAAAGGACTCTCTTTTGTCCCCACCTGCCCACACGACTCATTTGACACTTCTGTCGACTTGTACAATTTTGGCAGAAAGCTCAGGCTACATGAGCAATTCGGTGGCAATACCCAATCTGAAGCGAAATCCTAATTTAAACCCCCCTCAGTGTTCGACCCTCTGTCTGTAAATCCAAGCATAAAAACTTTCACAAGAATGGTAGAATATGACACCCAGCAGTTTCCAAGTATCCCCAGATATAGCATTCTGACTGTGGAAGAGAGAGCAGCCCTGAAGACCCTAAAACAGGATTCCAGCATAGCGATATGGCAGGCCGACAAGGGCAGAGCATTGGTTATCCAAGATTGGGCCCATTATAATGAGATCTTACGACAGTTGTCTGATGCCCAAACTTATAAGTTAGTGCCAAACAACCCCATTCCCGAATTTAAAAAGAAGGTAGATAGTGTTCTCTCCAACGGCCTAGCTCAAAAATGGATTACACAAGCCAATTTTGATTTCCTGACCGTCCCATTCCCTGTTTGCCCCATAATTTATACTTTACCTAAAATCCACAAGTCCCTAGTTAACCCGCCCGGTAGGCCCATCATTTCCGCCCGCTCCTCCCTCCTTCAGCCCCTAGCCATTTTTGTTGACTTCCACTTACAACCACTGGTCACTTCTGGCAACACTTACATTCAGGATACAAGTGATTTCATTAAAAAGCTTTTGGTCACCGAAACCTCAGATACACGGTATCTTGTTACAATGGACGACAACTCCTTATATACCGTAATACCGCACCTAGATGGATTGAGAATATTGCGGAAAGCATTAAATCTGAGAACCTCAACCTAACCTCCTACTGAGTTCCTGATGGACTTGGCGACCCTCATTTTGACCTGCAACCACTTCCTCTATCGCAAAAACTATTATGTTCAATTGGCAGGGACCGCCATGGGCTCTAACCTGGCACCAGCATACGCAGGCCTATTTATGCATGAATACGAGAACCAATAAATTTTGCCGCTCTTCGGTGAGAAAATGAGACTTTACAAACGATACATCGATGATGTTTTTGTACTATGGGCTGACACTGCTGAAAACTTCTAAATAATGATTACACATCTTAATACGCTGGATAGCCCAATACGCTTTACCCATGACATCCAGCCTGATTCCATCCATTTTCTCGATATTAATGTTTCATTAGTTGACGGCAAAATTCACACGTGCCTATTCCGAAAGGAAACGGATAGAAACATCCTTCTATCCACCAACAGTCTGCATCCCCCTGCGCTCAAAGAGCACCTACCGGTCTCCCAATATATGCGTGTCATCCGTAATAACACTATGCCAGGGAGAATGGAAGTACAGCTCAAAGAAATGACGGACCGTTTTATCGAAAGAGGGTATCAGCTAAATAACCTAAAAAAATGCCTGAAAAAAGCAAGATTTCAAATGGCGGCACAAGAACAGGTCCTACGGGCACCAAAGGACACGACGCCACATATGCTATATGTGAATACATACAACCATACATCTTCAATTATTCAGAAAAGCCTCAAAAAGCATTGGCCCATAGTGGCATCTGATAAACATCTGAAGCTACACCATCACGGTCCCCCAATGATGGCCTACAGAAGGGCGCCTAACCTCAAACAAATCCTTATGCGTCCCACATTGAGTCATAGCCCCCAGACAAACAACACATGGTTGTATTCACAAAAACCAGGGTGCTATCGCTGTGCTGGATGCACAACGTGCAATAGTATGCTGTCCGGCCCTTCGTTTCCCCATCCACATTCGGGGAAACCCATTAAACTGCATTTTCGTCTACACTGCCTCATGGATCACGTCATATATCTTTTGACCTGTCCATGCGGTTTAGCTTATACTGGAATGACCACCAGAAAATTCAGCGAGCGAATGGCAAATCACAGGAATTCTATCAGGGCGGCAATTGAGACCAACAAGACCGACTTACCCATTCCCAAGCATTTTCTGGCGGCAGGGCATCAAATTGCTAGCCTGAGATGCCGCCTCATTGATTGGGTGCCTCCTCCACCAAGGGGTGGTGATAGAGCTCTCCTCCTCAAGAAGAAGGAGAGCAGATGGATCCACCAATTAGGCACACTGGCCCCAAGGGGCCTGAATGAAAATAATCCCTTGAACATCTTCCTGCGATGATATTCCATTCTCTCTATATATATCTGCAACCAGGGGACCATGTGTGAATACGTAAACATGGGTATAGTTGTATATTGGAAACCTTATAGAATAGAATCAACTTTATTGGCCATGTGTGCTTGCGCACACTAGGAATTTTTTGTGGATTACAGTGCAGCATCAAGCAGGGATGAAAAGTGGGGGAGGGAGACGTTACATATATTACATAAAGACATTACAAGCATTTAATTTTTAGCTACAACTATGGTGGTCAGGTCGCCAAGTAGGGACACGTTGTTTGGCTGTTGATATTGGGATTGCATTCGCTTTGATTGGATTGTTCAGGTGATGGACGGCTAACGGAAAGAAGCTTCTTGCGGACCTGGACGTTTTGACGGGGATGGACCTGAACAGTCTTCTGGATGGTAGGATGTCGAACAGGTTGTGACCAGGATGCAGATTGTCGTTTGCGATCTTCTCAGCACGTTTCCTTACCCTGGATGAGAACAGATCCCTTATCGGGGGGAGGTCGGTCCCTATGATCCTTTCCGCAGTCTTCACTACCCTCTGCAGTTTTTGTTTGTCGTTCTCGCTTGCGCCACCGTACCAGATTGTGATCGAGGAACATAAGACAGACTCCACGATTGCGGCGTAGAATATGCACAGCAGCTCCTGTGGGATGTTGAATTTCCTGAGTTGCCTCAGGAAGAACAGGCGCTGTTGGGCCTTTTTGATGTTTGTGGTTATGGTAACTTGAGTGGAGTCGACTTGGCAATTTTGGGTGAACGCCAATGGCGACAGGCATCTATGGTGGGTGAGAAAGTTGGCACATGCAATGACATTGTATGATCCAATTTTTTCTCATATAATACATTTCTTCTTATGTAGAAGACCTTGAGACCTTCATATAATGCTGCATTTTTCAATGTAAAATAACAACAATTTTTTAGTGTATTTTCCATGGATTTTTCTGATTTCTTATCTTTTTTTCTATCAGCACTATTTCTACTCACGGCTGTGAGAGAGCAGTTTTGTACATGTTTAATTTTTTTTTAACATTGTTTCTGTATTTCACCGTTGATCAATTACTATTGATCAATAGATTTGCACATTCGTTACACATAATTGTTTGTATATATCGCTTGTCCAATTTAATTGTCCTGCTGGATACCTTCGGATATTTAATGTATGTATACTGATGTTGCTGCCTTTTGGATAGCTAATTAATCTAGCTAATTTTGCCTAATTTGGCATATTGTTATGATGTATTTTTCTTTGAATAATATCCCGAAGGTATCTTATACAGCGGGTCCCCGGCGTTATCCATAATACCAGGTCACTAGTTATATTCCACAAACATGTAGCCACAGGGTGCATGGGCTATGTGCTGGAAGAATAATGTTGAGCCATGGACCACACCTCCGGTCACACTATGTAGCTCCGGCTGCGTGTCACCTATGCGTGTCACCGGCCGATACCTCCCATTTCCTGTTGATAAAGTGCGTGCCAGACACCGGATATCCGGTATCGAGGCAATTCCCTATGAACTTTATTCAGTGATACACATTTCCGGTGACGCATTTCCGGATACGCGGCGATGTCCGCGAAATGGCGGGAAAACCGCCCCACATGTGACTTCCGGTATTAGGATATATAAGTCCGGGCCTGGGCAGTCTCAGACATGGTTGGCGTTCCTGAACCATGCTGATCTGCCAGTATTGTGTTGTTGCATACCTTATACATTTGTGCCTTTGTAAGTATATGGCTTTTTGACTTTTTCTAGTTATGATATATATGTTAAATTGTTTATGTGAAAACACATTATGCATTCACTTGTAGTGATTTGCCTTATGTTATTTTCAGGCTCCTTGATAAAGGTCCAGATGTAGGACCGAAACGTCGGGGCTCTTATAATTTATGGCATATGAATATTGAAATCTCCAAATGAAATAAAGCAATAATTGGAATTTATCAGAGCAAGTTTTCTTTGATATTGTGGAGAGTGCACATTCCCTGTCGGGAGATTCCTCTCTCTATATATATAAATGGGATACCCCTTCAATGCGCTAATATTAATATTGTCCACCCACTGGACAGTCTCACACAAGTACAGTAATTCCGAATCAACTGCACCACAATATTGAGTGGAACGCAAAGTGCCCTCCGACTCACTGGTTAATGTCCACCGGAAGCCAAGTTGCCGATGAGGAGGAACGCAAATTGCGTTCCAACCTCTCATTTCCCATCTCACTTCCCATAAGGGATTGCCCACGCCCATCACCTCGGGCCACACAGGGGAATGCCGAGTGCGCTCCGTCACTACAGGAAGCTGCGTCATCTAAAGGTGGAACGCAAATTGCGTTCCAACCTTCTATTTCTGCTACGGACCGTCATTCACGGTTCTCTGAAACCGGAAGTGACGGTGGTGAACTGCAGTGTGGAACACACTCGGTCTCACATGTATAATGAACCCTAACTATTTAATAGCTGCCTCTATTGCGGCGCTATTGTGATTCACACGCAAGCCTGCATTGTATGGCCTGCTAGAAGCCTTATCTGCCTGTTTAAATTGTATTAAACGATCCAAATGGGCCTAACATTATACACGCCCACAGGAAGTGACATCAGCAGGTCTTCCCCATATAAACCAGACCAGTCTGTCATGGCTGCTATCGGCAGTGGATGACAGACTGGTGCCCCTTCCACTATATTAAAGGTATTTGACCTCTTTCTGCACTTTCTCCATGTTATTTATGGCTTGTAAAGGGTTGTCATATGGATCTCCAGCCTTGTAACTCAAGCTAAGATGCTTTAAACTATTGATGAAGAGTTAAGTTGTATTAAAGGCTGTTGCATCATGTCTTCATTTTTGACCCTGAATATATTTGATTGTTATAACTTTGTGATGCAATTGAATTGACGGTATTAAGCCAACCATTAGGTATGCACAAACTACCCTACGTTATTAATCGATGGTGTAGCTATTAATGACGATTAGTCTGTATGTATGTTTGTGATCTGCTCGATGTTACAAACCACACAATGTATTGCCATTGGTACTATGCTATGATACTGACACTCCCCTACACCCCTCATATTTGTAGGTGTTTGGGAGAATCTCGCTTTCTTGTGTTCCTGCCGGATTACCTGATTTTTAGAAATTTTATCCAAATTGGGTATGTGAGACCTGCCCAGGTCATACCATCATCTGTTTGTTTGCCCTCTATCCTCCTCCTCCTGACGTTGATGTAAATCACTTTTTTAGATGCTGCCCATTGTGCACATCCCAATAGGATCCACTGGAGATCCCCCTACTTGTAGCATTGATAGGACGCTAGTATACGCAACTTGCGCATCCAGTGTTTTGATCTTCATATTGGTATGTACATTTGAAATCACTTTCTTCGATCCTATAATGGCCTCAAATATAGTAGCTAATATGATCTCCTCCATTATTTCCCTTTTTTTGTTGTTGTTTTCACCACTTAGAATTGTTACCCCTGAGGAAGTCATTTGTTGACAAAACGCGTTGGGTGTTTTCTGTCATATGCGAAGCGAAATCAAACAAGATACTTCGGTCATATGAAATCGATGAATTACAAGAAAAAATCTTTTATCAACTGTTTTTATGTGATTTTGTATTCAAATTACTAAATTGTAATATGACTCTGTAAATTACTATAGTGTTTGTGGTGGTGTTGATATATACCAGTGGCGCACTCTCTTTCCATTTCTCTCTCTCTCTCTCTCTATCTATATATCTATATATCTATCTATATATCTATCTATATATCTATCTATATATCTATCTATATATATATATATATTTTTATATATATATATATATATATATATATATATATAGAGAGAAAAGGTTTCAGAGGGCGCTATATAATGATATATTTATTTTGACAATACGCACAATTTGTCAAATTTCGAAAACATAAAAATACTTTAAAACATGACATAAAAGACACATATATGTGTATTACAAGAGTAAACAGTTTTGGTTATACGTAGACACTTCAATTTTTTCACATGAACACTCCTTTGACAGATTGTTAGTCGCTGTTAGTACTGTTCTTTGACTGTTTGTTGGTAGGAGTTTAGTCGGTTAGGATGTAGAGCCCAACGCATTTCGTCAGTATGACTTCCTCAGGGGCGAAAGCAAACCGATACTCGAATATTGAATAGGATGTATACCAAACCAGTATTCCAGAATCTCACAAATCAGGAGTAAACAGCCATGAAATAGAGTACTTCTATGAAGATAGTTAGCTCAAAATATATGGCCTTTAGTCCAGCCAACAACGATAAATAACTGATGTGTCTCAGTTGGATTCCAAAGCTGAAGACTTCAGTCCTGATGAAGCGAGCAGCGACACGCGCGTTGACCGTGTCCACCTAGTGACTGCACCCCATTGTCCTCCTTTATGATTTGTCATTGAACATTGTTTTGTCACAACAGTGTGTGCAGCCCTCCGGCACTGTCCAGTGGGCGGTGAGGGCACATGGTTCATTGTTAAACTGTGCCTCCCATCCCCCCATTCCACCTATGTCCAGATACAAATGGTGAATACTTACCTAGTTCTGCAGACTAGGGACAGTTACACCTGCCATCAGACCGAAGGCGTTACAATGCTGGTGACAGGACATCTGTCAGCATCAAAGGTGCGCTGTAATCCGGATCTGTCGGGGGTGACAGGGCTAGTATTCTAGTATTGTTTAGGGTATTGCAAGTGTGCACTTATATAGAGAGACCGCAAGCATTTAACCCCGATGATGCTAATTTATTCTATGTGCATCATGAATATGCTATAAAATTGGGATCTCTGATTTATCTATAACTCAGTCAGTTGGAAGGTCAGCTGGGTGGCACCTGTGAATTGAAAAGGTGATATATTCACCACACCCGCTGATTACCCTCCAGACAGTTATACTGCCATCTAGCACACATGTAATACTGCCTCTAAAAACTCGGCAGACCTAGACCTATCAGATCACTATATCTCCCCACTATAACCATATTTAAAACAACTAGTGTTGGAGTACCCTAGCAATTAGAGGATTAGTACTCATCATTGTAACTTAAAGGCTACTCAGATATAACACTATCACATGGGTAGAATTCACTGATCTGTTCAGGTCTGCAGACTACTCCCTATATAGTAAGACGCACTGCTGTGACAAACAAAAACCACAGGATACTGTGACATTGGGACTGCGTGAGGAATCTTTTCCTCAATTTAAAAACTTTTGTGTTAATTGTCTATTTTGTATGTCTTTGGTTTTATATGTCGCTTTTTAAGTGAATAATTGAATAAAAGTTATATTTTATATAAAATACCTCCTTACGGTGCACCACAATAACGACAAGCCTAGTCTTTCCTTCTCCCCTTGATGTATTCAAATATCTTGTCAAAAGGTAGCACACCCCGCCAATATCACTGATTTAAGTGTAATAAATACTGGGGGCCTCTTCTGATATTTACATTATCAGTAACTATTGCGACGAGCCCAACTTTGTCTTTGAGTATAAAAACACACACTATGAGCGACTACTAGATATTAAAAAATACAATGATGCTGCTAAAAATATGCACATAGAATAAAGTGCCATTTACGGTAGGTTATAGGTACAATGTGTGATAAGGTTAAAAAGTAGAAATGATGGAATAGCTTAACTTAGTGAAGAGAATAGGATTTCAGAAGCTGTCCAACATGTTTCGTCACAAAAGGACTTCCTCAGGGGGTGGAGACAAACTGATGGGAGAAGGTACTTATGCTATGGCAGACTAACATCCATTCCTGTAACTAATTATCCACACTGGGCATATAAGCATGTTTCCATTAAGCTAATCTCGTGATAAATTCTGCGGGGGACTTATAATCGTCAGCGGTGGTATTAAAATGCATTCATTATTATAATTCTATCTATAACACATATATATATATATATATATATATATATATATATATATATATGGTACTCTTTACTTAGTACGGCGCCCGTCGCGGGCATCGCGGGTACATTTATGTATGGCCGCGACGCGACCGACGCGATGCCCGCGATTTCCCATTGAAATCAATGTAAAACATGAAAATCGTGTCGGTCGCGTCGCGGCCGGCCATAAACGTACCCGCGATGCCCGCGACGCGATGCTCCCGATTTCCCATAGGAAGCAATGTTAAAAGCCGCGATGGACCCGATTTTAGTGTTAAATGCCTCAATCCACCCGATTTGGCCATAGGAATCAATGTTAAATGGGCCACAGAGCCCATTAACCCTTAAATGTCCCCCCCAATTTTTGACGCCACCCCACGATCCACGCCAACCCGAAGCGTGGCGAGCGCAGCGAGCCCGCGAGGGGCGGCGGTACGCGTCCTCCGACCTTTTCATGCCCTACTATCCACGTCGGCGTGGTGTGAGAATAGAATAGTGTGGCGAGCGCAGCGAGCCACCGAGCCCGAAGCGTGGCGAGCGCAGCGAGCCCCGCGAGGGGACGCGGATACCTTCACAGTTATACGCGTCCCCTCGCGGGCTTCACAGGTGTCCGTGGCGACCCGGACACCTGTGAAGCCCGCGAGGGGACGCGTCTACCTGTGAAGGTATCCGCGTCCCCTCGCGGGGCTCGCTGCGCTCGCCACGCTTCGGGCTCGGTGGCTCGCTGCGCTCGCCACACTATTCTATTCTCACACCACGCCGACGTGGATAGTAGGGCATGAAAAGGTCGGAGGACGCGTACCGCTGCGCTCGCCACGCTTCGGGTTGGCGTGGATCGTGGGGTGGCGTCAAAAATTGGGGGGGGACATTTAAGGGTTAATTGGGCCTAATTCAGGGTTAATATGGCCAAATCGGGTCAATTGAGCCATTTAACAGTGAAATCGCGGTCAATCAGCTTTTTTAACATTGTTCCCTATGGGAAAATCGCGGTGATCGCGGTCATCGCGGTCATCGCGACCATCCAATTTTACCCGCGATGCCCGCGATGACCGCGATTTTTACCCGCGATGACCACGATTTTGATCGTTGGCGCCCTTCTAGGTAAAGAGTACCATATATATATATATATATATATATATATATATATATATCTATATACTGTATATCTATGACATCTAGAACATGATGCCTCCATCTCCAAATTTTACTGTTGGCACTACATATTCGGGTAACAGGCGTTCTCCAGGCAATCGCCATACCCACACTCTGATCGAAACAATGTGAAGCGTGATTCATCGCTCCATAGGATTTGTTTCCATTGCTCCACCGTCCAGTTTTTTCCGCTCCTTACACCAACAAAGTCTCTGTTGTGTATTGGTTTTTGTGATCAGAGGCTTGTGAGCCGCAGCTCAACCATGATAACTGAGTGCGTTTTCTGTCCATCATTTTATCAGCAAATGATCTGTTACGATGCTTGCTTCCATATTTATACATGTAGGAAGAGTCCATATTCACTTTGTCAGGAAGATTCCATTATTTCAGAGTTAAACCAGGCTGTGACTTTCTTCCACATAGTGTATAATGATGCTCATATTGGCTTACATGTGTGTCATCTTTACCCAGCGCATCAATGTTTTTTTTATTTCTTCCTCTCCAAATATATGGAAAAAAAAGGACGAAAAGCCTCCAATGGTGCAGTATAAAAAAAAATGTATTTAAAACATAAAAATCAATTAAAAAGAGGGGGATAAACTTGTAATCTATGCAAAAACTTGTAAATGTGATTTAGTTTATATAAGTAAAACAAAAATAAATCTAAAATTAAGGTGGAATGAACATGCACGTAATATTTTAAAAGGTTTAGAAACTCATCCTTTTTCAAAACAAGTGGGGGCACTTTTGTATTACATGTTATAACCCACTGTAATGCCTATTACAAATTATGCCACAACTGTAATGCCTATTACATATTATTACAAGCACTCAGCAAGTGGTTTTTACCAGACAACCTACCCCTAACCCCCTTTCCCAGCAGTTTTGGGGTTGGTGGCAGACAGCCCAGTACACATACCCCAGGCAGTAAAGAGAAAGCAGGGCTGGTCCCGCGCATGTCACAGAGGCAGCGCAAAGCACAGCAACATTGCAGCTGCCCCAGCGGTGTCCAGGCTATTGCTGAAAATACTGGTAACTGGGACACTTGCGGTGGGGAAGACCCGATTAAGCGATAGCCGATGCGGTAGTCAGCTCTGCGTTGTTACTGTGCTTCCGGCACCGCTGTCTATATGACAGGCGCAGTACAGGAGGCACCGTGTCCCGGCAGAAGCAGAGTGGTAGTGCAGGGAGAAGCTTGAGCGCCTCTTCAGTCCGGCGCCTCCCTGCACCGCAGGAGCCGCTGAGTGGGTAGCGCCGGCCCTGTAGACTTATATACAGCTATACAATAAGACATAGTCCTAGGCAAAATGGCACAGATCATAAAATCTCCCAGAAAATGGCCGCCCCTACATCACCCTCCAGGAGCTAGGGTACAGTGCACGGGTAGGGGAGGTGCGGCATTAATCCATAAAGAAACTTTAATACTATAAAACTAAGCACCCAAACGCTGCCTGCCCCCAATACGCTGCCAGAGAAATGATAACTCAGGGCCGCGAATAGATGAGCACATTGCACATGCGCAATATACAGAATGGGAGTCAAATCTCCCGTGACTTGAGGGCTTATCTCATGCATGTTTAATGCGCCTATAGAAATGCTAATGAATCCAGACATTAACTAGTACAGGGCTATATATACCCTGTAGGTGCATGGTCTCCTTTCACATGAGCCTTTATGAAGTCCCAAACATAAAAGGGGGATGAAACGCGTTGGTCACTCTGGATACTAACCTCCACTCTCCAATGTGCATGAAGCACATTTCAGATTAGCTTTTATATGTTGTTAAATTGTACGAGTCCATTACCTATGTTTTTATCCTTATGTTCATTAGTATATGTGGGCAAAACTGAAACACAATTCAAGGAGCGGATGGCAAACCACCGCTCCGCTATACGGGCAGGAATCAAAAAGGGCACCAGTGAACAGCCCCTACCCCGTTATTTTACAATAGCCAAGCATCCCTTAGCCTCAGTCAAGTACATGATCATAGACCAGGTGTGTCCCCCCCCCCCCCCTTACTAGAGGGGGAGACCGGGGTAAACAATTATTACGGTACTTGTGTACTAGCACGGCGCCGCGATAATTAGTCGCCCGATTTTTTAATCGAATCGCATCTCATGCCATACACCCGATGGCATGCGATTTTAACTCATATTCGCTCGCCACACTTTCTATTCTCCACGCCGACGTGGATAGTGGGGGTATGAAAAGGTCGTAGGACGCGTACCGCCGCCCCTCGCGGGCTTGCTGCGCTCGCCACGCTTCGGGTTCGCGTTTATGCTTGGGGGTGGCGTGGGGGTGCATTTAACCATTGTAAGCACCCATTAGGGTGCTTATACAATTTATAATCGCATCGCATTGTATGCCATTGTACAACATCGGCCGATATCGCGTCGCATCGCATGCGATATGGTCTGCGATGCGATGGGCGCCGTGCTAGTACACAAGTACCCTTATTACGGTTAAAAACAAGGTGGATTTTTAAACTTGACACTAGCGCCCAGAGGGCTAAATGAACAATTAGGTCTCCACTGTTTCCTATAAATCAAATAAGTAGACTTAATACAGAGAAAGCAACCAAATTTGGTTCCAGTCCCCAGGGTATAAAAAAAAAGAGAGATACTATAATGGGTGACATCCCAAGATTTAAACTACATTAATATATAAATAGACTCAACTGAATTAGCATTGGCATTATCTGCAAAGAGCACAATATTAGTAGTATATTCAATATTAGAACATTAGTTATGCACATGCACACTATTTTAGACCGCTGTCAGCAGTTTTGTTTAGCACTAGAATTTAATATAAGTTGATTTTTGTTTGTATAATGTTTCATCACGTATATTGCAGTGACAGCGGCTTGTAGTGTTTTTTTATTAGTAAAATTGTTTCACGATTCTAGATTCATTGTATTTTTCTTTTTCTTTAAGTCAAACTTTATTGATACACACATATGCAGTCACAGTTGACCAGTTGCCAAGGCAACATTAGCCATGATGGTGAGATCATCAGAATTCCCCCAGAGTTGGCGTCTACCAATGGCCGCTGTCCCTACACAGATCAGTGATACAGCCTTACTTATAGAGGTGAGTGTTCACTTATTTTTTTATGTAAGCTGTTTTGACAAAAGCCTAATAGAAGGCTGAAATGTTAACCGAGATTTTGGCTATGTGGAATTATTTATATTAGCCCCAAGTGCCGCGTCTTCCTATCCTGTGTAATCTGGACTCGCTGCGGCGTCAAAAGCTATGAAGGCACCGGGCAACAAAGCTAGTATCCAGGAGTCGAGTGCCGGCGTTCCCTCATTATATATATATATATAGAGCGCAGACACACCCACAGAGCGGTCACGTGTGCTGACATACTGCGGGGAGGACTCCTTCATTTTGTTGCCATAGTAACACACGCTATAATGGCGTAATAGAACACCAAAACATCAAACATTAAGAAAAATATGTACACAAAATTGAATACAAAAAACACGAATACAAGTCACATAAGGATATATCATACATTATTCAGAGATTAAACGAGAGGATGAGCGTTCCAAATGGTCCAGGACCGGTTTCAAATGACAACAGAGCAATACATATACCATACATATTATGTAACCAATATCTAAAACAGGAATATATTTAGATTTAAATGATCATTAAGCCCTTTTGGGTTGACAGTATCTAAAAGGAAAATCCATTTAGCTTCTAAGCGAAACAATTTTTTATGTCACCCCGTCTTTTACTTAAAGGGACATGATCAATTATGATATGCCTAAAATTGGCCATATTATGTTTAGCCTCTAGGAAGTGTCTGACTAAAGGCTGATCAGACTGTTTGTCTCTCAGTGCATATCTGATAGCAGAACGGTGCAAGGCCATTTTTTCTTTAAATGCTCGCACCGTTTTTCCAATGTAACACAAGCCGCAAGGGCATTTTACCATATATATATATATATATATATATATATATATATATATATATATATATATATATATATATATATATAACATAGGAGCTCTCACATCCTAGAGGGAACCTGATTGTATACTTTTTTCCATTGTGTGGATGAAAAAACCATCTGGACGCTATCATATGACTGCAGGTTGTGCAGCCAGTGCACTTATGACACCCCAGTTTTCTGTATTGAATTTTGGGGTCAAATTGAACAAGAGGGGTAATATCCAAATGGACAAACCAGTCCCTCAGGTTCTTACCTCTCTTGTAACTCGTCATAATTTTTGTATCTTTTAATGTAGGGAGATCTCTATCAGTGGAAATAACAAGCCATCATTGTTTAGTGTGTTTATGAATTGATTTATGGCCTGTATTATATTGTTGAACCCAGTGTATGGTGTTCTCACTGGACTTTTTAGATGATCTAAGCAGAGTTTGCTGTCTATCAATCTGATCAAGTTTGGCCCTTGCTGTATTTAAAATTTCTCTTGTATATCCCCGATCTAAAAATGTTTGAATCATGTCATCCAGAACCAAATTCAGCTCCACTGGATCACTTACTATCCTTTTAGCCCTCAAAAATTGAGAATAAGGCAGGCTAGCAACTGTACTAGACGGGTGAAAGCTATCTGCTTTAAGAAGCGTGTTGCGATCTGTAGGTTTGGTATAAAGTGTATCAACAATACGATTTTCTACAATTTTGATGGACACGTCTAGAAATGGAATTTCTTCAAGGCTCTTGCTGTAAGTAAACTTAATTGGGCAATCCCAACTATTCACTACGTTAATCCTGTCACATAGATCATTAGGGTCCCCCTTCCATACAATAAGTACGTTATCTATGTAACATAGAATTCTATCCCTCAGATCTCTAGTGAAGAATGCATCTTGTTCTATGTCAAACATATAAGCATTGGCATAGGCTGGTGCCACGGGTGAACCCATGGCACATCATTATAATAAAAATAATTTTGCTTAAGGATGATAGACAAAAGTGATACAAACAGTTGAATAGGTGGACCTGTATGTAGTGGATTATCTACCAGCAAATTTTTTTGCGCGCCAGATCTCCATAGTGATGGGACGCAGCACACAGACCCGGAAGCGTTGAGTGGTGATGCCGGCTATGACGTGGCGGTGGATTACCTGATGCTGCACCTGTGACACGCTGCGGTTTTGGCGCCACATTTGGTATTTAAGGTGAGCATTTACACTGATGTAATTGTATCCATATGTTGTATGCTGCCTGAAGAAGGGTAATAAAACCCGAAAGCTTGCACTACCTTGGCGTGTGTCCGAGTACTTGATGAAGAAAAATCTGTGGGTGCCGCCTATTGGACTGGTCTGTATTTATTTACTTTGGCTGGGCACCACGGTGTTTCTTTTACCCAGTTGGGACAAGGAGGGTGCCGGCCTATTGGACTATATATATATAGTCCAACTTGCCTGGGTGCCTTCTCCTGTATACCGAAGTATACCCAATGTAGAAACTCGCAGGGATGAGCGTCACTCCAGGGCTTGTGCAAAATATTTTATTAGTGTCTACGGCGTTTCAGGCCTCAGCCCGTCATCAGGACATGTCCTGATGACGGGCTGAGGCCCGAAACGCCGTAGACACAAATATTTTGCACAAGCCCTGGAGTGACGCTCATCCCTGCGAGTTTCTACATTGGGTATACTTCGGTATACAGGAGAAGGCACCCAGGCAAGTTGCTGTACCCCACCACAGATTGACAGTGAGTGCCGGCCCATTGCAACACATATATATATATATATATATATATATATATACATATATACACACATATACACACTACAATCGCTTTATCGACGATATACTTATTTTCTGGCGGGGGCCACCCGATGACCTCATAGAGCTGATTAATGTACAGAATAATAGTGATCATCCCATTAAACTTACGTATACCCATAATGGTCAGGAAATCCATTATTTGGATGTACTGATTAAAATCTCAGAAGGCAACATTTCAACTTGCTTGTACTCCAAGCCCACCGATAGAAATAACCTGCTTAATTATCAGAGTTGTCACCCAAAATCCACCATACGTAGCCTTCCCTACTCTCAATTATTGAGGGTGAAGAGAATAGTATCAGTACCTGTTATAGCGGAAAGGCAGATGAACGATATGAAAACCAAATTTAAACAGCGGGGTTACCCAGCTGATCTATTGGAGTCCACCAAACAGAAGGTGTTGGCCTTGGATCGTGATACATTGCTTTCAGCCAGCCCCGGTAAGGAGCAAATGCATAATTGTCTACCTTGGGTGTCGACTTATAATCAACACAGCCCCATGTCCACTAAAATAGTACGCCAACATTGGCCATTAATACAGTCAGACCCACAATTAGGTCTAAAGCAAACCACCATCGTGCCATGTTATAAACGGTCCAAAAGTATAAGAGACATTTTGGTAAAATCAGATGCATCACCTAACATACCTAGAAAAACCTCTAATAGAACAGGATGTGTGAGATGTCTTTGTACAAAATGTAGTTTCTTAATACCTGGGGCCACATTCAATCATCCCCAAACGGGACGCCCCATACAAATAAAATATTTACTAACTTGTAATACCCCCTTCACTGTTTACCAAATAATTTGCCCCTGTGGGCTGTCATATATAGGGAAAACTGAACGACCCTTTAAAGAAAGGATGACAGCCCACAGGTTGGCCATTCGCAAAGCTCTGCTCAAAGGCACGGGCGATCAACCGGTGTCTCGACACTTTGTGTCGGCAAAACACAATCTAGCCTCCTTAAAATATAGGATGATAGACCACATCCCACCCTCTATACTTGGGGGGAACAGGGGTCTACAATTATTGAAATGTGAAGCCCGGTGGATTGCAAAGTTGGGTACCATTTCACCTAACGGCCTTAATGAGCATACGGGTATAAATGTTTTGCTGTAAAGAGTAATGCTACATGATATTATGATTTATGTATACATGCTATAAGTCCATATACATTATCCTGATGTGTATTCACAACATGTTCACTAAGGAGAGCGGACACCCATAATTATGGGCCAGACTGCACTCACATATGTATGTCATGTCACACTGACTATGGTCAGTTCTTTTTTTATATATATTTTTTCTTAAGTTTTTTCTTTAGTTTTATTTTCATTGTACAAGTCATTGGTGCACGCCAAGGGTTAAATCCAGTCCACCCTCAGAGTACTTAGTTCTCCAGGTGTCTCTGATTGTTGAACTGGCGGTAACACGCTGTTACGTGGAGGGGGGGGGGGGGTTTGCGAACGTTCTCCCAACGTAAGGTACACGGGGGAGTATTTAATGGGGTAGATGTGAATTGTATATTGAGCCTGATGAAAATGCACCTGCATTGAAACGTTGCGGTTTGTCTCAATAAAGAATTGGAAATTTACAAGTTTGGAGTGCCGCGTCATTACCCCGCAGAAGTCTACATTACCCAAAGGACGAAGGCAACCAACCAGCAGTTTATTTGGAGGTTGTGCCCGGCTAAACATACAAGTATATATATATATATATATATATATATATATATATATATATATATATATATATATATATATATATATCTGCTGCTGCGGATTGCTGAAGTGGGTGCGCACGGGGATCTGGAGCTGCTGCTGCTGCGGATTGCTGTGCAGAGAGCCGCCCGATCCCCGCTGTTACATGTCAGAGGAAGGGCACTGCTGGCACCTGCTTACGCTAGGAGACGCGTTTCCCCCTGCGGGCCCCCACACCCACGCTGCCGAAATGTATGTAAAGAAAAAAATGGAAATGGCAGCATGCGGTGCAGGCGGCACGGGCCCCATGAACTCCTTGGGCCCCGGTGCACTGCACCGTCTGCACAGGCAGTAGTTCCGCCCCTGATTTGACAAGTTTATACAGTATGTAAGTTACATTAAACTCATTGGTGGAAAAAAGCAACTTCCTGTATGGGTGTGTATAAAAACCTGCTGAGGGGCCAGTCTAAATTAGGTCTCTGTTGGAGAAGGATCTCATTTCTGTCTGGCTGATTGTCTTCAAAAAGGTCTGAGATGCAGACCGAAACGTTGACCAAGTTCAATATTTTAATGGATTAAATAAAAGTTGTGTTTTTATCTGCGAAATGGTGAGTGCCCTCCTTCAAAAATAGCGTTTTGTGGTCTTGTGCCTTGGAGTGAGCAACGCCTGGATGACCAAATTGAATTGCGTGCGGATTCTCTGTATATGTTTATGGACTTGTTTCCTTTATCCGGCACCTACCTACTATAAGACACCTGTTGGGAAATTTTACTACTTCTCTCCACAGGAAGCCTGATTTTTTTCATGTTATGTTCTATGTTTTTTTTAAATGGGAGCATGATAGAGAGAGATCAACAAAGTGTTTTTTCTTTATCTATGCCCAATGGATTGGGGGTCTTTTTACTGAAATCAACACATTATAGCTTTCTTTTTTGAATATCCACTGCTCCACTGACTGAGATACAGAATTTGGAATCGCTTTAGATTGAGTCCACCAGAGTACTAGTATCTTTAAGTATATATGTTTGTCCTAGATGTGTGTCTGTCCCTGGGTCCAGTAAATAATCTTTGTTGTATCATTTAGATTTCTTGCCATTCTGGCACAAATATCCTGTGATCCCTGTTGACCTTGAGAAAAGATAAGTCCGGCTAGAACCCTATATTGTTATATCCATTACATTGAGTGTTTCTACTATGTATGTCGGCGCATGTGTTGACACGCAGATCTAAGCATTTGAGCATAAAACTAATGTTGAGTTCCATGCACGTATGTGTCGCTAACTATATGCTCACCTATGTACTAACAATATTCAGACAATAACATTGATTATCGGATGTGTACTTTATTAACAAAGAATGCATGTTTTTGACTAGTGTGAAACCTTTGAAAATTCCACTGTGGCAACTAGGACCTGTAAAGGTCAGTCAATTGGTGGGCACGTAGCAGTCTGGACTTTGTCCCAAATCTACACCAGTGATATTAATTAGTAGTTGAGATACTACATTTGTTGGGGATGTCACAGGAACCAATACATATACTTGATGATAAGACCTTCGGGTTGGGCACAGGATTTGCTGGTGTCCCTCACCGACGAGGATGCTGACAAAATATATTTTGATCATGTGGATTTTGGTCAGTTGCCAGTAGTATCCTCTCTGGATTTGTATCATCAAATCCTCAGACTGAAGAGAAGGGAGGTCGATCTGGTCCTACACGGCCAATTTTTATCAGATTACCATAGGAACAAAAAAAAAAAAAAAAACACGGGGCTTTAGAGTGGCAAATGTCCCCACATTGGGTAGATGTAAACTGAATTTTTGCACTCGTTGGTGTGGAGTACTTAACAAGTGCTCACTCGATCTCCTCCTCCTGGTCATAGAGGAGGTGGGGATCGAATTGGGCAAGGTTAGGCAGGAAATTACTGAATTTAATGCTAAATATCTGGAGTCTCTGGCCAAAGAGAAATCTGAAAATTGGTTGAGTAAGCTATCAGAACAGGTCACCTCCTATCAGCGCGATTTAATTGCGTTTAAACGTAAAAAATTGGCTACAGTTAACGCCGATTATACAAACCACCAGGTCTATCGGTGGCTAAAGGGTGACAACAGGAGACCCTTTAATCAACGCCAACAGGCATCACAGAGGTTTAAAACAGAATAGAGGTCTGGATAGCTCCTCAATCCAATTCTGAATCTGATATAGCCCCCAGTGCGGGAAACCAAGGTACCAGTAGCTCTTTTTTAGAAACAGGGACCCCACACACCATAGACCGACCGCCTCGTCCAGCACGTGCCGTCGCACGAGGAGGGGCAGGAGGAAAAACAACATCAAGAAAAGGAGGCAGGTACTAGACGCCGAAGTGGTATTTAACCTCTCAAGTTATCCATTGAGTACTGCAGAATTAGAAGTGTTGAGTCTGGGCCTGACATTTGTCCCTACTGTAAACTTTGACTATTTTAATTGGTCCATTGATAACTACAAATTTGATAGAAAATTAAGGCTTAGGGAATTTTTCAGTGACTCGGAGGCCAATAGAGAATCCATGACCACATTATCGAAAACAAGAACTTTTGACCCTCCCTCACAGAACCCCAGCATTAGGACCTTCTTAAGACAAGTAGAGTGTGATATGCAGGGAGCCAAATCCACGAGGACCTATGATAACCTGACGAAAACACAAAGGAAGGCCATAACGAACCTTAAAAAGAATCAACAGATAGTCATTCGTAAGGCGGATAAAGGCGGCTCAGTCATGGTACAGGACTGGGTCGCCTATAACAAAGAGATCTTATCTCAACTGTCTGACCATGAAACATACACAAAGGTAGCAAGAAACCCTATGTATGATGTGAAAAAGATTGTGGATGAGAGACTCAGATGTGCCCTAAACAATCGATGGATTGATAAGATCCATAAGTACTTGACAGTGGATGCTCCAATATATCCGATATTGTATACGCTCCCGAAGGTGCACAAATCAATGATTGCACCTCCAGGGTGTCCGATAATATCGGCTATTGGCTCAGTTCTACAGCCGTTGGCTGTTTGTCGACACGTTTCTACAGCCCTGTGTTAGAAAGATGGACAGCTTTATCCAGGATACACCTGATTTTCTAAAGAGGATTCAGTCATTGGGCCCCATTACAGAGGAAGCACTTCTAGTATCACTAGACGTCTCATCACTATATACGGTGATACCTCATGAAGGTGGATTGGTATCCATGAGAAAGGCATTAAGTGAGGATCCTCATGGCCGTCCCCCGGTGGAATTTCTTTTGGAATTAGCTAGTTTAGTTCTGACCAAAAACCATTTCAGTTATGGGGCAGCCTTTTACTTCCAAAACCGGGGTACAGCTATGGGGACCAATCTCGTGCCGGCATATGCCAATCTTTATATGCACTTCTACGAACATGAGCATATCCTGTCAAGGTATAGTGCTTGCATTGCAAGTTATATGAGATATATTGATGCCGTGTTCATCGTGTGGGTTGGTACTCTGGTGGAGCTCAGGGACATGATCGAGTATGTCAACCTACTGGACTCCCCAATCAGATTCACCTCCCAAATTGATGACCAAGAGATGAATCTTTTGGACGTTACAGTCTTCAGACAAACCAGAGGCCTTGGTTACAAACTTTATAGAAAGGCAACAGACCGCAACACCATTCAGAGAGATTGAAGGAGGGACTGCCTATCTCGCAGTTTTTACGGCCGAGAGACAGGTTATTGAAATGACCGAGAGGTTTTTGGCTCGTGGATATGATGAAGTTGTGGTTGACCGATGCCTGACAAAAGCGAGAGCAAGATTCCAAGAGAAGACTAAAAAAGCCCCTTTTGATGGCACACGGATGATTTATTCGACAACCTTCAATACGGCTTCAAAGAAACTACAAAAATCAATTCATAAGTCATGGCCTATTATTACCAGAGATCCTACGTTAGATACGATCAACAAGACACCGCCTATGATCTCCTTTAAGAGAGGTCCTAACCTCAAACAGCTTCTAATGAGGCCCACAATGGTGCCTACACGTGGCAATAGCAATTGGATGCAGTCTGCAAGAAAGGGATGTTTCCGCTGTACAGACTGTACAACATGCAGGTCAATGATGACTGGTACCATCTTTGCACACCCACATACCAACCAAAGGATCACCATACGACAGAGTGTCATGCCAATCGACGTTCATTATTTACTTCCTGGTCTGCCCATGTGGCCTTTATTATATCGGCCTTACAAGGACATTTCGCGAGAGAATGGCCAACCATAGGCATTCGATCAGGGAGGCATCTGAGAAAAAAAACCTCAGACAAACCGGTGTCTCGCCATTTTTTCCAAAAAGGACACTCTTCAGCTAGCCTAAAAAGCATGATTATAGATCATGTCCCACCACTAATTCGTGGAGGGGATCGGGAGAGTCTGTTGAGACAAAGGGAACTGAAGTGGATTCAGCAGCTAGATACATGTTCGCCCAAGGGACTTAACGAGCATGCCTCGTTCAATGTATTCCTGTGACTACTGGACTCGGATGGACACCAGCTATACCATCAGGACATTCAGCAACTATTAATTTCGTTTTACTATTCCACTACTTATGAAAAATAAATAATATAAAAAGTTTTTTTTGGTAGGATATCAATGGAGGGAAACATAACAATGGTTTCCCCCTGAGAAGGATGTTGCGAACAACATCTGGGTATGAATACCCTGGGGTTGATTTCATGTTTAATGTATGTTTGTATATTGTCTGTGTATTATTGAACTATAAAATGTGAAAGGCTGGCCCTGAGGCGGTTATTGCACATACCATGCAGCATAAACTCGTATAGGTAATTACATCAGACTACACTCACTGGTATTCAGTTCTGATACATTAACAATATGGAAGATTGAGGCTATGGGGAAGGAATTGGGACATACACGCATGATATCCGGTCTAGTATTGATATACGGGTATTATGTTGCCAGGTAACAAGGAATGGAACGCACACATTACTAGCTTGTGTCCCAGGCTGTATGGGACGGCGCTGTCGCGTCACTTCCGGGTGACGCGCTGCCATAGTACTGAGAGTGGGCGCTAGGTGAGAGGCACCGGAGTGGTGCTATCAGAAAGTTTTGTAGGTAAGCCTGTATGTTACCCACAGACCCTATAAAGTGGATTATATAAAAGATGAATTTAAAACGATTTGGCACATTAGTTGCATTATAGACGGAAACAAGATGGCGGTGCGTTCCACAGGGTTGGAACGCACGCCAGATCCGTGTATTCAGCGCGATATAGAGTGTATTCTGCTTTCATTCACCCATATTCTCATCTTCCAGATATTGGCATAATGGTGGTCTGTTTCACCTGTATAGGTGGAGAGATATAATGATATTATTTGACAAGTTTATACAGTATGTAAGTTACAGTAAACTCATTGGTGGAAAAGAGCAACTTCCTGTATGGGTGTGTATAAAAACCTGCTGAGGGGCCAGTCTAAATTAGGTCTCTGTTGGAGAAGGATCTCATTTCTGTCTGGCTGATTGTCTTGAAAAAGGTCTGAGATGCAGACCGAAACGTTGACCAAGTTCAATATTTTAATGGATTAAATAAAAGTTGTGTTTTTATCTGCAAAATGGTGAGTGCCCTCCTTCAAAAATAGTGTTTTGTGGTCTTGTGCCTTGGAGTGAGCAACGCCTGGATGACCGAATTGAATTGCGTGCGGATTCTCTCTGTGTGTGTGTGTGTGTGTGGATGACCGAATTGAATTGCGTGCGGATTCGGTATGGCACTCACCAAACTTCCAAGCAATAAGCTGCGTGCCCCTGCGCCAATCAAATAGTAGTCACAGATCCCCAATCCCGCAAGAAGGAGAGTCAGCACGGCACTGCAGCATGGGTTCAAACGTGTTTATTCACCTCAACGTTTCGGGGAGTAACACCCCGTCTTCAGGAGGACATGTGCGTCTTCAGGAGGACATGTGCGTCTTCAGGAGGGATGTTACTCCCCGAAACGTTGAGGTGAATAAACACGTTTGAACCCATGCTGCAAGGCCGTGCTGACTCTCCTTCTTGCGGGATTGGGGATCTGTGACTACTATATATATATATATATATATATATATATATATAGGATAGTGAAGAAACAACAGAGTGCCAGGCCTACACCTCTACCTCTATATATATATATATATATATATATACACATATACATACACATACACACACACACATATACATACACTTAACATCGGCACTCACCTTTCCTAGTTTTGGGGTGCCCTATGGCTTGTGACCACATTGTTTAAACAGACATTGTAGGGGCTCTGCACACACTAAATTAACTGATAATAAATAGCGGAGATTTGGTTCATAAATTTATCAATGCATTTAATGCATGTGTGTGTGTGCGGCCCTCAAATATTTAATGGGAGTATTAAGTGGCCCCCACCCAAACTAATTGCAAATAATCTAAGCAAAGCAGCAGCTCCATCTATATCTTCAATGTTCTCCCTGGACCGTGAACCAATAGGAGCCCGCTGTCCGGCAGCCAATCAGGAGTGGCAACCAATGCTGCTCCTGATTGGTTGCTGGCAGGAGCTTGTTGTCCAGCGGGAGCAATGAAGATATCGACAGAGCTGCTGCTTTGCTTAGACAGTGACTATACAGCCGGTCAGTGCACAGCTCTTTCTACCCGGCTGTCATTTCTTTAAATTGTGTGTGCCCAGTGTCAGTGTCACTACCCCTTGGCAACGAGCAATTCCCTCCACCTGGCACCGAGTATGAAGCCCCTGGCATCAAGCAAGAACCCCCTAGCAATGAGCATGTACTGTAGGTAAGCTGCACTTCTGTATTAAATATGTAATGGGCATTATGGTGTGTTATATAGTATGTAATGGGCATTACGGTTTGTTAAACAGTATGTAATGGGCATCATGTGTGTTATATAGTATGTTATGGGCATTACGGTGTTCTATAGTATGTAATGGACATTACGGTGTGTTATATATGAGCATTACGGTGTTCTCTATAGTATGTGATGGGCATTATGGTTTGTTATATAGTATGTAATGGGCATTATGGTGTGTGGCCTATATATGATCCCAGTGTCGGTGCGGCACTCCAAAGATACTCGGTGACGGTAGGTAAAGTAGATATCTGTTTATTAGCAACGTTTCGATGCTACGCTGGCATCGTTATCAAGCAAAATATCACACAAGTAACAAACGAACATACCTTATATAAGCACCCTGTGTTTCAGCGCCGTGCATGCGGCGCAGGTCTATGACGTCAGCGGCATCTGCCGTCCTGACGTACAGGCCTCTGATTGATGGTGCACCCGTCACCATAACAACAAAGACAAACAAGATATTCAAATCGGACAGGCGCCGTCAGCAGCAAGCAACACATAATGTTACACAGTCACAAGCAATAGTATAACATATGATCGTTTAAACTCAAGAGAAAAATAGCATAGATGAACATTAGTAGCAGCATAGTCTAAACTTAAAGCAAAGTAGAGATGCCCGTATATTCATTCAGACCCTGGGGAGCTACTGTCCCGAGTCTGATAATCCACCTGGCCTCGCATTTCAGTAACGCCGCTCCCCTGTCACCTCCCCTCAGTGTTAGGGGTACATGGTCAATCATCCTATATCTAATAGAGATGACACTATGTTTGTGCAGGGCAAAGTGGCGTGCGACAGGCTGGTCGCTAGATCCTGATGCCAGGGCTTTTTTTATAGCAGATCTGTGGGCTGCCATACGCTCCTTAAAGGCGCGCTCGGTTTTCCCGATATATGACAGCCCACAGGGACAGATGATTTGATAAACAGTATAGGTAGTATTGCAGGATAAAGTATGACGGATGTGCAGTATTTGTCCTGTCCTGGGGTGACAGAATGTAGAGCCAGGTATAAGGAATTGGCAAGTGACACATGGACAACGTATACAGCCCATTTTGCGTGTAGTACGGGAGAGTTTAGTAGGAGCAGCATCTGACTTAACCAGTATGTCTTTTAGATTCCTGGAGCGCTTGTAACTGGTCAAGAGCCTTACATTTTGTATGCCCACATCTGGGTCAGTTTGGACCAGAGGCCAGTGTGTTTTGACAATTTGTTTAACATTTGGGCTCATCAGATTGTAGGTTGTGACCCAGGGTAGCAGTTCAGAAGAATCTGTGATCTGTGGTCGACTGGACAGCAGTTGATTACGGTCCAGGTGCATCACTTTATCTTTTGTAGCCAAGAGTTCATCAAGGGGATATCCTCTATTGATGAATCGCTGGATCATTTCATCCATCTGGGTACTCGCAACCATGGTGTCAGACACAATCCGTCTAATACGCAACATTTGGGAGTGTGGGAGACTCCTCACAGATGCCCTGGGGTGGCAGCTGGAATACAGCAGAGCATTATTTCTGTCAGTTGGTTTTGTGTAGACACATGTGTCTATCATTCCATTAAGGACAGTAATTTGCACATCTAAAAAGTGTATACGATTTTTGTCATGCGTATAAGTAAATTTTATGGGATGAGCGGTGGAATTGTGGGCATCAATATATTCACACAATATCGTAGGGGACCCCCTCCAAAAGATCAGGAGGTCGTCGATGTAACGATGGTATTGTACGATATGTGTGGCAATAGACGGATTTGCGAACAGAAAATGTTCTTCAAATTCATACATGAAGACGTTGGCATATGAGGGAGCTACCGCCGCCCCCATAGCCACGCCCATGAGCTGTAAGTAGAACGCATTATTATACAAGAAAAAGTTCTTGGTTAATATCAAGTTCATGAGCTCAATTGTAAGCTCCACATCAGGGCCAGAGTATGAGGGATTGTCTTTAAGGAAATGTCGCATAGCTTGGAGGCCCATTTGGTGAGGTATCGACGTGTATAATGAGCACACGTCTATAGTAAACATATAGGTGTTGTCATCAAGCATAGGTAAAGTCTGCAGAGAGCGGAGTAGCGACGTAGTATCCATCAGGTATCGGGGATGATTCCTAATGCAAGGTTGCAATATGGAATCTAGGTAAATGGACAGGGGTTGCATCAGAGAGTCCCTGGCGGCAACTATAGGTCGCCCCGGAGGGTCGACAAGTGCTTTATGCACCTTTGGTGTGCAATAAAATAGAGGGACCAGCGGATGGGCAGGTAGCAGTGCCGACATCAATTTCTTAGAAATGATGTTATTATCAACTGATGCTTGCAGTATTGTTTGAAGTTCCCTGTGAAAGATACTAGACGGGTCACTAGACAACCTCCGGTATGTGGTCGTGTCATTTAGGTGATCCATCACCTGTTGGTGATATTTTTCTATATCCATAATAACCAGTGCCCCGCCTTTGTCCGCAGGGCGGAATACAAGAGTGTTGTTTGCGGCCAAATCTTTAAGGGCTAAGCGTTCTTGTTTGCTGAGATTATTATGTGGTGACACGAATTCTCTAGCAGATTTTTGTACTTCCTCATTCAAGACTCTGGAGAATGTTCTGATGGAGGTATTAAACGACTGAGGGTCATACGATGATCTTGGTAAAATTTTGGTTAATTGTTTAGGCAGAACCTCTTCAGTGATGGTACTAGAAGATTTGGAGCATAACTCCCGAGGCTTGTTAAAATGTTCTTTTAATCGAAGTTGCCTGGACAGTCTATGATGTTCAATTGTCCAGTCTAATGAATTAAATGACACAGATGGCACAAAGGAAAGTCCCTTTGAAAGGACAGCAGTCTCAGCGTTAGTGAGTTGATAGGTGGAGAGATTAATAACCAGATTTACTTCCCTCTGGGTTGTTTTCTCGAACCCCTTCCTCTTACTCTGACCACCTCTTCTGGTGTGTCCGCGTGGCCTCCTGTACGTGCCCGCGTCGCCACACCTAAAGGGGTCAGTTGTTTGGGGTTTCTGGATCTCCCTCTATTAGACTCGCCGCTAGATGAATTAAAATCTGTTGATGACTCATTGTCACGGTATGGGTTGCCTCTATTGCGCCGAAAGAACGGGCGCTTAGGGCCACCTTCCCGGCCTGGTACAGTCCATTGATAGACACAGTGTGTCTCATAGTCAATGTCGACTTTAGTGCATTTGTCCTTTTTAAATTTAATTAACTCACGTTTATATGTTTGCAACTGTGAGTTCAGCTTTTCGTACCAATTGGTACCTGTGTCATTTTCAAGATTGGTCTTATGTAAGGTTTCAAATGCAGTAACCTTATCTTTGCATATGTTGACCTCTTTATTAGAATGTTCTATGATAAGAAGCATGAAATCAAATGCGCATTTGTTGGCTATCGCCACCCATTTCTGGCAGAATGCCGCATCATGTTTGCCAATGGTGGGGCTGTTCTTAACCCTAAGGCCCCGCGGTATTTTTCTAGCGCGGTAATAGTCACTGAGTGACATAGCATGATAGTGATAATCGACTTCTCGCTTCTTAATTTTAAGTAGGTCTCTGTATAACTCCTCAAGGGGGGTAGCTTCTGCCAAATCATCTATTTGACCTCCACAAAGGATCTGTTGCGCTTCATCCTCAGTGTAAGTGTGGACTTTCCCCAGCGTATAGATCGGTCTGGAGAATCCGCTGCCAGATGGTTCATCCTGCTGTAGAGGATCCATGCTGATGTCGGCGTCAGCCAAGAAGGTTAAAAGACCACAAATCCGCCGTAACCGGCTTCAAACTGTAGGTCGACGGGATGTCGTCAGATGTCGACGAGGTCCCGTTATGGTGAAACACCAGGTGCGTAAGAAATGTGGGGGTGCCCGTGGCCGCAAACAACACTCTTGTATTCCGCCCTGCGGACAAAGGCGGGGCACTGGTTATTATGGATATAGAAAAATATCACCAACAGGTGATGGATCACCTAAATGACACGACCACATACCGGAGGTTGTCTAGTGACCCGTCTAGTATCTTTCACAGGGAACTTCAAACAATACTGCAAGCATCAGTTGATAATAACATCATTTCTAAGAAATTGATGTCGGCACTGCTACCTGCCCATCCGCTGGTCCCTCTATTTTATTGCACACCAAAGGTGCATAAAGCACTTGTCGACCCTCCGGGGCGACCTATAGTTGCCGCCAGGGACTCTCTGATGCAACCCCTGTCCATTTACCTAGATTCCATATTGCAACCTTGCATTAGGAATCATCCCCGATACCTGATGGATACTACGTCGCTACTCCGCTCTCTGCAGACTTTACCTATGCTTGATGACAACACCTATATGTTTACTATAGACGTGTGCTCATTATACACGTCGATACCTCACCAAATGGGCCTCCAAGCTATGCGACATTTCCTTAAAGACAATCCCTCATACTCTGGCCCTGATGTGGAGCTTACAATTGAGCTCATGAACTTGATATTAACCAAGAACTTTTTCTTGTATAATAATGCGTTCTACTTACAGCTCATGGGCGTGGCTATGGGGGCGGCGGTAGCTCCCTCATATGCCAACGTCTTCATGTATGAATTTGAAGAACATTTTCTGTTCGCAAATCCGTCTATTGCCACACATATCGTACAATACCATCGTTACATCGACGACCTCCTGATCTTTTGGAGGGGGTCCCCTACGATATTGTGTGAATATATTGATGCCCACAATTCCACCGCTCATCCCATAAAATTTACTTATACGCATGACAAAAATCGTATACACTTTTTAGATGTGCAAATTACTGTCCTTAATGGAATGATAGACACATGTGTCTACACAAAACCAACTGACAGAAATAATGCTCTGCTGTATTCCAGCTGCCACCCCAGGGCATCTGTGAGGAGTCTCCCACACTCCCAAATGTTGCGTATTAGACGGATTGTGTCTGACACCATGGTTGCGAGTACCCAGATGGATGAAATGATCCAGCGATTCATCAATAGAGGATATCCCCTTGATGAACTCTTGGCTACAAAAGATAAAGTGATGCACCTGGACCGTAATCAACTGCTGTCCAGTCGACCACAGATCACAGATTCTTCTGAACTGCTACCCTGGGTCACAACCTACAATCTGATGAGCCCAAATGTTAAACAAATTGTCAAAACACACTGGCCTCTGGTCCAAACTGACCCAGATGTGGGCATACAAAATGTAAGGCTCTTGACCAGTTACAAGCGCTCCAGGAATCTAAAAGACATACTGGTTAAGTCAGATGCTGCTCCTACTAAACTCTCCCGTACTACACGCAAAATGGGCTGTATACGTTGTCCATGTGTCACTTGCCAATTCCTTATACCTGGCTCTACATTCTGTCACCCCAGGACAGGACAAATACTGCACATCCGTCATACTTTATCCTGCAATACTACCTATACTGTTTATCAAATCATCTGTCCCTGTGGGCTGTCATATATCGGGAAAACCGAGCGCGCCTTTAAGGAGCGTATGGCAGCCCACAGATCTGCTATAAAAAAAGCCCTGGCATCAGGATCTAGCGACCAGCCTGTCGCACGCCACTTTGCCCTGCACAAACATAGTGTCATCTCTATTAGATATAGGATGATTGACCATGTACCCCTAACACTGAGGGGAGGTGACAGGGGAGCGGCGTTACTGAAATGCGAGGCCAGGTGGATTATCAGACTCGGGACAGTAGCTCCCCAGGGTCTGAATGAATATACGGGCATCTCTACTTTGCTTTAAGTTTAGACTATGCTGCTACTAATGTTCATCTATGCTATTTTTCTCTTGAGTTTAAACGATCATATGTTATACTATTGCTTGTGACTGTGTAACATTATGTGTTGCTTGCTGCTGACGGCGCCTGTCCGATTTGAATATCTTGTTTGTCTTTGTTGTTATGGTGACGGGTGCACCATCAATCAGAGGCCTGTACGTCAGGACGGCAGATGCCGCTGACGTCATAGACCTGCGCCGCATGCACGGCGCTGAAACACAGGGTGCTTATATAAGGTATGTTCGTTTGTTACTTGTGTGATATTTTGCTTGATAACGATGCCAGCGTAGCATCGAAACGTTGCTAATAAACAGATATCTACTTTACCTACCGTCACCGAGTATCTTTGGAGTGCCGCACCGACACTGGGATCCTGTATGCATCTTTAGTGCGGGCACCCAGTACGTATTGACTAAGGAGGCTGTGCCGGGCATCTGGATCTATATATATATATATATATATATATATATATATATATATATATATATATATATATATATATATATATATATATATATATATATATATATATATGGTACATTGCAGAGAGCACTCACCAGACTTGTTGCATATCCATATATGTTTATTCACAACAGCATAGAGTCGACGTTTCGGACCTCTAGAGGACCTTTTTCAAGACCACCTCCAGGAGCAAGTGTATACCCCTCAGTGAAGCCCTGCAAGATTATATACCCTGTACTCTGTCACTCCGTCCCTCAGCACAGACAATACCCGGAAGTATAAAAAAATAGCTATTATCATTAATATGACCATATATTCCTTAGCCAATCTATAGGAGGTACAACTTTTTTCAAAGTTTCAAATAACCCCTGCACTAAATCTTCCATCAAAGTAACTGTACACTCAACATGCCTTTTTGCTCTATATAGGGGAATCACAACACACATAACACCTGGTAATACTGCTCCCATATATCTGCTGCAGGAAAAAATTAAGTTCTATGACTTTTAATCAGATGTGCTTGTATTGTATCCCAGAGAGGAGAGCAAAGTCTCAGACAATAGATGACTGCCTTGGCAAAAAGTTAAAAATTTAACTTTCAGGTCCCAGAGAAGAAAAACCTGCATCAATGTAATGTTATTAGGAGGAAATTAAATTAAAACACAGTTGAGCAGAACATGAAAATCACATAGGGCTCACCAGGTCTCCATTGTCAGTCAGTAGGTTATTCTCATAGTCAGCACCTTCAAAGTAAATCGTCCAAGTTCCATATGAACGTGTGTGAGGCACCAGCCTACAGAATCCTAAAGGAAACAAAAGCAGAACACTAAGGGACAAATATAAAAATCATGTAAACATGGCACTGGCAAATGCATACATGGACATCTTTGAAAACAGACAAAAACCTTTCAAATATGAAACCATAACATAAGGTAGTCATACACTTAATATAGTAGTTATTTAGGAATTTTATTTGTTAGAAGGATGCTATATTAAATGAATATGTTTCATAGGGATTTTGTTCGTTTATAAGTAAATTAAGTAAAACATAAGTACCCAACCCTGGGTTACAGTATAGATCAGTGGTTCCCAAACTGAGTGCCGTGGCACCCTGGGGTGTCTTAGGACACTTGCAGGTGTCCCCTGGGCTGGTAGTACAGGACCAATTCAAATGTTTATTGTCTATGCAATAGAGAAAACCAGAGCTAGTGGCTTCCAATCACAAAATAAGTGGACAAACAGAAATTAATCCCGTCCTTCACCCCATATCTAACCCTTAGATCACATATCAACACAATTTACCTAAATTATACCCCTTTCCCACTGCAGCTCTTAAACAGTAATTTGCCATTTTTTTAGGCTTTTTAAACTGGTAGAGCTGCAGTGGGAAAGCTCCAGGTTGCTTTACCCGGTTAAAAATAGTCAAATAAACACACTGACACACAATAAAAATAAAACTTTAATACACCCAAAGCCCATGTATACTGATACTTACCTATCTTGAGCAAGTCGGTAGGTCCCTGGGTCCGGTGCCTGGGTTCCAGGGCTGGTCCGGGGTTCCAGGGCTGAAGACTCCGGGTTCCTGGATCCAAAGAAATCTTCACCAGAGGACCTAGTGAGTAGGATTTCCTTCCACAGGTCCCCCATGGATTTCTTCGGATCCAGGACCCCAGACTCTTCAGCGCTGGAGCCCCGGACCAGCCCCTGAACCAAGGCACCGGACCCAGGGACCTACCGACGGGCTCAAGATAGGCAAGTATCAGTATGTATGGGCTTTGGATGTATTAAAGTTTTATTTGTATTGTGTGTCAGTGTGTTTGACTATTTTTCTACTTTTTACTGTAGAACTACAAGTGCCAATGGGCCCTTTAATGCCGCTCATGATGGGACTTGTGGTTCTCCAAGTCCCAGCATGCAGGGGAGGCTTGCTGGGACTCATAGTTCCACAGTAAAAGACAATAGTTTTTATTCTATTTTTTTACACTTCAATCAGCCCGGTGACCACCACAGAGGGTCACCGGGGACAGCACTAGGCTTCAGCCTGGTCAGGTAAGTCCTGGAGGGGTGACCCCTTAATTGGGGGGGGGTCCCCACTCCCCCAGGGCCCCTGGCCAGGCTGACCGGTCAGAGGGCTGAATGCTTTGGCTGGGGGGACTTGTATAAAAAGTCACCTCCCGGCTGTGGCATTACCCTGCTGGCTGGTTTGGTCTGCGGCTGGTTCTTAAAATACGGCGGACCCCCAGTCATTTTGTCCCCCATATTTTGGGAACCAGCCCCGGACCTGGAGCTGTTTTAAAAAAAATCAGTGAACCCCTATTTGTCGGGTTTCCTGATTTTTTAATACCAGCCCCGGCTCTTTCAGCCTGGTGCTTGTTACGGCAGAGGGGGGGGACCCCACATCGTTTTTTTTAAACCCCCCCCCCCCTCCATCTTTATTAAATGGATCTTAAAATGGGTAAGTGGGAATGGGACAAAAACGGCTTTAAACGGTAATTACCGTTTAAAAGCTGCAGTGGGAAAGGGTCTTTATGGCTCTTACCAGTTTAAAGACCCATTTAAAAAAAAAAACAACGGGTCTTTACCCGTGTAGACAGTGGGAAAGCAGCATTAATGTTTTTCTCAATAATAAACTTTTGGCCTAGGGGTGACATGAAAAAAATTCCAATACTCTAGGGAACTGTGATTAAAAAAAGTTTGGAAACCCCTGGTATAGATGATACACGAAGACTAGGTTGACAGTTACTAGATCAACCACTAATGGTCGCCTGCGACTAGGTGAACACTGTCAAAAGGTCAACAAAAGCTTATGGTCAACATAGACAAGGTCAACATGTTTTTCATGATTTTTTGGTGTTTATGTAATCATAAGTCGATCTGGACACCATACAGTAGGAGCAAGTTTCATCTTTGCTCCTTTGGTCATGGCTATTCTATTGTTCTCAGCTGCAATACAATACGTATTGCAGCTGAGAACAATAGAATAGCCATGGCCAAAGGAGCAAAGATGAAACTTGCTCCTACTGTATATATGTACCACTTAGCTAGCCATGCTTCGGGCATTGTACCTCTCTGCGCTAGACACACTATATATTCCCACTCTGCGAAGACTTACATAGCACGTATGAAAAAACACTTTTTTTTTTTGGGGGGGGGTTTGAAAAGGGGATTTTACTAAGAACTTACAGTTCTAATCCCTTTCTCTGAGTCCATCCTGGTGACACAGCTTGACATTGGGATGTAGGAGGGTCCGCAGGAGCCAAGGCACCTATGCTGACTCCCCTCTGCACCCCATGATGCTTCAGTTCAACTTTTAATGCACACTAGGATACATAACTCAGTACAACGCCTGAACATTCTATTATTACCAGAATGGACTCAGAGAAAGGGATTCCAACGGTAAGTTCTTACAAAAATCCCCTTTTCTCTTTCGTCCATCCTGTTGACACAGCTTGACATTGGGACGTTCACGAGCCGGTTCATTGGGAGGGGATGCTCAGGCTTACAGTTCTCATCACTGCCTTGCCCATTAAGCATCCTCCGACACAAACTCATGAACCTATAGACTTTTTGGTAAAAGGCAAGAAAAAACCATATGACCAGGGAGCAGCCCTGCATAACTGCCCCACTGTGGTCCCATGATGCACAGCCTAAGAAAAAGGCCACCATCCAAGTGGAATAGACCTTAAATTTATGGAAAACAGCCCACCGTAGTGTAAGCAAAGGTAAACACTGACCTTAACTGTCTAGGAAAAGTCTGCTTGGAAACAGACCACCCTCTCTTATGTACGTCATATAGAACTAGCAAAAAAGTCATTTTTTGCAAACATCCTTTACCCTGTCCACATAAATGTGCAAAGTGTGAAGTACGTCCGATTTTAATATATTTATTTATTTTTCTATCTCTTCAAGAGGAGCAAACACCGGAAACCGAACTCCTGGTGTAAACGGAAAATGTGATACTACCTAAGTAGAAAACTTCGACACGGTTTTGAGAACCATCTTATCAGTATGAAAAAACAGAAATTAAGACTTGCAAGGCAAGGCCCCTAATTCTGAAACTCACCTAGGCGAAGCCCTGGCTAAAAAAAAAAAAAAAAGGTAATTTTCCTCGAAAAAATATTACAAATAGCTGACCTTAAAGGCTCCCACTGTGGTTTTAGAAAAACCGACCATACCAGAACATGTCCCAAGGCGCCCCCGGCTGCCTATATGGGGTCTGGAGTTCATATAACTCCCTGTAAAAAGGTCTGCACTTCTGGCCAGGAGCCACTCCATTCTGATATGGATAATGCAGGTAGCTGTACCTCTAACCCAACCCAAACTGGAGAAAAACTCCACAGGTCAAGCGACCTAGAATCTGGAAATGTGTACTTTTTGACATACACACCACCTGACAGAAATCATTCAAACACAAAGGTGAATAAGCTACCTATACGGCTTGTGAGCCCAAAGTATGAGTTGGATAACAGCAACTGAGGAACCCTTCTTCCTTAAAAGATGTCTCAAGAGCCAGGTCGTCAAAATTTTTGACGAGCTAGGACCAGGAGTAGAAAAAATCCTTGACTGAATAAGTCTGGGCGAAGAAGAAGACGACACCCTTTGGTCATCTTCAACCTCAGTATAAAATACCCCGACTTCTTATGGCCAGTCTGGAGCAAAACAGTTACTTCACTTAAGAATCTGAGTAATAATAGAAAAAATGGGGGAAATGCCTAGGCCAGAGTGAAACACTCTGGAAATATCATGGCAACCTGCACTGTGGGGATTCTAATCACAGCAAGCCTTCAGCAGCACCAGGGGATTGGTGAGTCTCTCCTCCCCCTCATCTATAATCTGAAGGCTGGAGGAGCAGTTAAGCCCACCACAAAACCCTATAGTTGGGGAAGAACGGGATGCAGTTAAAATCCCGGCGGTTGGGATACCGGCGCCGGAATCCCGACCGCCGAAATCCCAACACATTCTTCCTCCGTGGGTGTCCACATTCAGTACTGAATCCGGAAGAACAAAGGGTCCCCCTGCCAGTGGCCTAGCTAATGTTATCATAGAAATGCTCAGTGCATACGTTTGCTCAATGCCTGTGTGTACTTGCTGACCTGCATCCAATCCCCCACTCTTCTCCTACAGCACAGTCAACAGCACGTCTTCAACCTGTAGCCCTCCAGATGTTGTGGAACTACATTTCCAAGCATGCCCTGACAGTTTTGGCATGCTCTTATAGGAAAAAATGTGGCAATGCATGTTGGAACATGTAGTTTCACAACATCTGGAGGGCCATAGGTTGAAGACCCATGGTCTACAGTATAACCCCCTATGCTTGGGAAGAGAGACTTGTGCACCTGGTGTACACCACTTCACTGCTAACTACAACACACTGCCTGCTGCAAAACTATCCTAGGATGCAGGAAGTGACAGCTCTTGTTCTAAATATGTAATCAATAGACTGATTCTCACAGTCGTGAACCACTTATAATCCATGACACGCTGCGTCTCATAGCACATACTTGATTCTAAGCCTATTTCTTCACCCATATGAGAAGATTTCTCGTCTCTCCTTCCATGACCCCCACTGGTTCTGCTCCACGGGAAAGTACTCAGGGAGGTAACTTCAGATTCGGGAGAATCCTCAACCCGCTCTGGGTCTAGACATAGGCCTCAATCTACGACTACCACCCGCCCATCGAAAATTAAACTCGCTGACATCGCCGCAGTGCTGGGCTAGATGAAAAGCTGGCTAGTATTAAGGAGGCCATAGATTCCACACTAACACAGCTAAACCAGCACTCCGGCCGTATAGACGAGCTGGAACACAGAGTCTCTAATCTAGAAGATGACCTACATACAGCCCAGCAAACAATAGAGACCCAACACACAGACATCATTACCCTCACCGACAAACTCAACGATCTCGAAAACCGTAGTCGAAGAAACAATCTACGTGTGATCGGCATCCCAGACGATAAAAGGTCATGAACTACTTGACCTACTTTCCAACTGGATCCCGGAACAACTAGCTATGAACCTGAAAGGTATACCTTTGGCCATTGAACGGGCGCATCATATTGGCCCAGATCGGAAGAACACCTCTGGACGTCCACGCCCCGTCATCATGAAAATCCTGAACTATGCCGATAAATCAGCGCTTCTGGATCACTATCGTAAGACGGCCAGCCTATCTTACAATGGAGAACGCGTACTTATATTTCAGGACTTCTCCAACCAGGTTGCAGCCAAACATAAAGAATTCACCCCTATCTGCAAGCAGCTATTTGAAAGCAAGACCAAATTCTCTTTCTTATACCCTGCCCGCCTGCGAATCTTCGAGAATGGAAAACCGATCTTCTTCAAGGATCCAGTCGCAGCAAAAGCTCATCTTTCCCGCCCTGACACCTGAACTGGTTTGATATGCTGTTATTTATCATCATCTTGCCCTACACTGTGGGCCACACTGTGAGTATGCTTCACAATGTACCCTAAGTCCATTTATTTTTTCCTTTTCTAATTTCTGTAAATGTATTTGTAAATGTTATGATTGCCTGCCTAGATCTGAGGCCTAGATCTGTCTCGGGATGCTATTTCTCTGCTCGCTGTGACAGAGGAAGGCCCTGTTTTACCAATTCTATCACCTTTACTGCGATGCCATCCACTGTCATAGGTTAATATAACAAACCATAAAAACTCCCACCAAGATTCTATAGGGAATGCCCCATTACTCTCATATAACATAATATCCTGGAATGTAGAGGGGCTTAATACCCCAGTGAAACGAAGGAAAGTGCTCTTTCACCTCAAATCGCTTAAAACCCCATATTGTATTCCTTCAGGAAACACACTGGATCGAAGATCCTAGAAATTCTCTAAAAGCCCCCTGGTTTGGAGAATGCATATCTGCCCCATACACTAATAAAACCAGAGGTGTAGCCATAATATTTCGAAAAAACCTGCAATATACTTGTAAAAATAAATTCATAGACCCAGAGGGAAGATCTATCTTATTAGAAGCATCTATAGACAATGTAGATTACTTGCTGGTTAATGTATATGCCCCAAACACTTTTAACAAAACTTTTTATGCAGCACTTCTACAGAAAATCCTGTCTTGGGAAAACAAGAATCTGATTCTGGTAGGAGACTTCAACGCAGTCGTCGATCCATCCATAGACAGATCCAAGGTAAGCTCACATGCCACTGGCATCGACAGCAATTTTCTTCTCTCCTTCTGCTCCCAACTAAACCTTGTAGACCCCTGGAGAATACACCACCCACCACTGCATAGAGAATTCTCCTTCTTTTGACACCCGCACTTAACCCACTCACGACTAGATTGCATCTTTACATCCCAGCATTTGCTTAATAAAATCACTCACACCTCTATCAAAGATATCATTATCTCTGATCACGCGCCCATATCCTTAACCCTTCACCTTACTCTGACACAATATTTCTCAAAGAGCTGGAGATTCCCTGCCTATCTTGTACATTCAGAAGACTTTCTTCTACATTTAAAACAGAACTGGCGTAATTATGTGACAGACAATTCAGTTCATGAAGATGACCCTTAGTTGTTCTGGGGGGCCTCGAAAGCTGTCCTTAGAGGACACAATGTCATATATTCACTCTAAATGTAAAAAAGTTCTCAACCCAACTCCATAGTCTAAGCACTGAGCTCACATTGGCTTATAGATCCTACAAACTACATGATGACCCCACTCACAGAGAGGCTTACCTCACAGCAAAAAAAACTTTATGACACCTATCTTACGGAGCAAGCTCAAACTCAATACAATTATCAAAGAAATAAATATCATCACTGGGGTAACAAATCCGGCAAGCTACTGGCGAACCTTGCCAAAGGCACACAAACCAAGACTTGGGTTAGCGCCATCAATAGCTCAGACAGGATTATCACCAACCCCACTGCTATATGTGAAGAATTTATGCAATACTATAAAACTTTATATACAGCCGACTCCGATAACGAAGCAGAGGGATCTCCTTTCTTAAAAGAAGCCAATTTACCAACTTTAACACCAGAAGAGAAAGATCTCCTGGATAGCCCCGTAACTGAGGCAGAAATTATAGCAACTATTAAATCACTAGCCAATGGCAAAAGCCCTGGCCCAGACGGCTTGGTCCGGAATTTTACAAAATGCTTAGTAGCGAACTAGCTCCCACATTGACTAAACTATACAACCATATCCTATCCTCTGGGGCTGCCCCAATTAGATTTAATGAAGCAAGAATCATAGTGATAGCAAAGCCAGGAAAAGACCCCTCGCTCACAAGTTCTTACCGCCCCATATCACTATTAAACCAAGACCTTAAAATTCTGACCAAACTTATGGCCAACAGACTACAAGATCCCTTAGCTCGCCTGATCTCGCCCGCTCAGCTGGGATTTATTAAAGGTAGGCAGTCAGTGCAAGGAATCCTCGCAGCTATCGCTGCGATCACACATACGTGCTCTCAACAGATGCAAAACAACATCATAATTAATCTAGATGCCGAAAAGGCCTTTGACAAGATTGCATGGCCCCATTTAACCAGAGTACTCCGTCATCAAGGCTTTGGGGAAACCTTTTGCAAACTTGTCTCTACACTTTACACTGATCCCACAGCACAAGTGTTGGTCAACACAATGCTTTCCTCATCCTTCTGTCTAGAGAGAGGAACACGGCAGGGATGCCCCCTCTCCCCACTACTTTTTAACCTAGCATTAGAACTATTCATTAGGTACATCACACAGCTGCGGGACTACTCTGGGATAACTATAGGCAACAGGGAATTACGAATTATAGCCTTTGCAGATGACCTCCTGATTTGTATGTCTAACCCCAACCGGGACATTCCCCAACTAACCTCAGCCATTAACAGGTTCTCATCGTTTGCTGGCTTCTCGATCAACTTTGAAAAATCGGAAGCACTTGCCATGTTTGGGCGGGTGAGATTTTGCCAGACTACCCCTTTTCTCTTCAAATGGGCTACGAATAACATCACCTTCCTAGGCATAGCTCTTACACCGCACCCCCGGGATCTTTACTCCCATAATTTTACCCCTGTCATGCGTAAAATACAAACTGAACTTAACCTCTGG
Organism: Crinia signifera; assembly: GCF_055691185.1. NCBI lineage: Eukaryota > Metazoa > Chordata > Amphibia > Anura > Myobatrachidae > Crinia > Crinia signifera. The sequence continues at coordinate 117,126,292 of NC_139219.1, read as the reverse complement.
CAGGATTTGCCATTGGATCTGTTAGGTCGCTGTAACTTGGTCAAGATGGCTAGTTTCCCCGAGCTTCTCTATATCCTACAATGACCCCCCTTCTAGTAACCAAATCGGACCTCACAACATTGAATACTTTCATCTCCCGTTTCATCTGGAACAAAAAACGGCAGAGAATCAGCTACAAAAAAATGACACAAACGGTTAATAGGGGAGGAACTAACCTACCCAATATTAAACAATACAACCTGGCCTGTCTCCTACGCGTCGCGATAGACTGGATCACGACATCTAACATATACACAGGCGTAAGACTAGAGTCTCAAATTTGTACTCCCCTATCACTTACTTACCTGCTACAAATCCTCTGTCTTACACTCCATAACAAGAGACAATCTATTGTTGACCACAACTGTGCGGGCTTGGCAGATATCTAGGAAAACATTAAAACTCCAACACCGCCATTCTTTATTCTTACCCTTGGTGGGCAACTTAGATTTTCAAAAAGGCTTGGCTAAGACACCTTTCACAGAATGGAGACCAGCTGGAATTATGACCTTAAAAGACCTGCTGAATACTTCCAACAATCCACTAACATTAGCGGAAGCCTCACTGAAATATAGTCTACAACCCCAACATAAATTTGCATACTTTCAGGCATCCCATTATTTGACATCTGTCTTGTCCAAGCTGCGGGATCAAGACTTTACAAATCCTTTTGATTCTTTACACCGCACCACATTCTACTCCACATCTTTTATATACTCACGTATACGCACTGAACTTGACCCAGAGACGGAACTTCTAGAAATAACCAAATGGACAACTCAAATCCCTTCCCTCTCCCCCGAGAACCTCATGAAAACCTTTCAACTTAACTTAAAACTCATCCCAGCAAGCTCTTACCAAGAAATGGCATACAAAATGCTCCATAGAGCATACTTTTCTCCTAAACGACGACATTTAATGGGTATCGCTGAAGAGACAAAATGTCCAAAATGTTCCACAGATGACGCAGACATTCTACACTGCTTCTGGGACTGTCATCATATACAGAAATTCTGGAAAGACCTCTGTCACTACAGTGCCACAACCCTAAATATATATTTTAGCTGTACCATCTCTTAGGCACTCTTTGGATGCTTAACCGACCAACCCCAAATTCCAAAATATAGCAAGAAACTTGTTGTTATCCTGTCCGCAGTGGGCAGGAAAGCTATACTACAACAGTGGATACATAATTCTGCACCTACTGTCCACATGGAAACCACTATGCTTTTATTCCTGTGTACTATGGACTGGTTAGAAACAACCTTGCATAAAGAAAAACTAACACCCTCCCTTTTCCAAAGCTGGGAAAAATACATACAGACTCTACCTCCCCACACTAAAACAGCAATACAAAACTGTTTTCAACATACCACATGGTACTGTTACCAACTCCTTGCTAATCACAACCCTATTTCCTCTTGACTGACTATTCCGACTTTCCCTATATCTTCACCTAACCTTGACTGGATGGATACTCTGTGGATGGATCGATGGCTCTTGGACGCGGGTAGGCACTAGGCTATAGTAGTAGTAGATGATTATTGTTAATAGTTTAAAATAAAAATAGAAAAAAACCTGCTAGACATAAGTTCTGAATTTGTCGCACTTTGGCACATAATCATTCTGAATGTGACTAACAAACAATATATGTTATCTTAGACACATCCTGCCGACAAGTCAACCGATGTGTGGAAATACACATGTAATGTATATTGCCCATTTTTCTTTCTTTGTCTGAACTTTCAGTTCTCTAGTTACATAAAACTTCAATATCACTGATACCAGTGGATCAGTTGGGATTGTATGATTGTAGTTTAAGATGAAACTTTCACACTGACGACATGTACCACCTAATTATTGCAATCCTTACTGTGATGACTGAAGATGTTCCAATTTGTATACAATGCATTGTGTTTAATGTGCAATTTTTCAATAAAATACATATTGTAAAAAAAAAAGAAGGGAGTGTCTGTCAATTCATTATCCAATTAGTGGGCATTGTAAATGGTCAATCCTTGTATGCAATTAGGTAAATCCTGCACATTTATCTTTACAAGAGAAATGACAAAGTGAATAGAATAATAATGAATAAATTACTGATTAACTGCCTGCTGGGCAGATAACCATTTCAATAAATGTTTGTTTTTAAACAAATGCACTTCTGTGTTTTATGCATAGAAATACACAAGCTCCTGTGTTCATAATATATGTGGAGCAGAGATTAGAAAATTTCATGGGTTAATAAGAAATTGCATGATTGCATTCATGGTGCAAATATAGCTGGACACGTCACTGCTTTTATAGGTACACTTTCAAAAGGGCATGTTAGTTTATAGTTCTTGTGTGTTTATGTTTTATGTTCAAAAAAGGAGGGTACTGGAGTCATCAGTGATCCTCTTAACACAGACTGACAATCCCCGTATGCCTGTAAAGAATGCTGCCGCATCCTTATGAAGAAATCAGTGACATTTTAAACATACCCTGATACCTTCTAGATATTCAGTAAAAAGATAAACATGATCTGCAGAAGTTTTCCGCATCCATAAGAACATATGAGATATCAGTGATTCTCTCAATACAGACAATCCCCACGTATCTATGTAGAATGTTGCTGCATGAATCAGTGATCCTTCCAATACACACTGATATTTCCCAGACACTCAGAAAAGTATAATCAATATGACAATATGATATGCTCTCCTCAACCTTACGTATGATCCGAATTGCATACAATCAATTTCTCATGTTTTACATGTAATCAAAAAAAAATTATATTTTCTGTAAGCAAAGGACTAACCCGTCTGTGGCACTCAATCAGCTACGATGTGCCTTGTGCTACTTTGTGTGCCAATCATATATAAAATCATCCATTAAATACACTACAATTGACAATCCAAGAGTGGATACATATAAAGCCAGTAATTATCCACACATCTGCCTCCTGATCTTATGATCGTGTCTTGTGCTGTTTATTAATGGACTCCAGTACCCTCCTTTTTTGAACATAAAACATAAACACACAAGAACTATAAACTAACATGCCCTTTTGAAAGTGTACCTATAAAAGATCTACCCTCAAATGAAGATTTTAAAGATTTTAAATTTAGAATAGGCCTGAAAGACCCGTCTGGTTTGGGGACTAGGAACAGGATCGAATAAAACCCTTGTTTTCTCTCCTCCTGAGGTACTGGAATCACTACACCCTTCTCTTTGAGAGACAAAGCTGCCCCTAACAGAGCGGACCTCAGTGACGCATAGGCAGAAATCTCTTGGGTGGAATGCACTGGAGATTTATCCGGTAACCTTCGGAAATGATGGAAAGGACCCAAGGATCCACTATGGTTTCCCTCCACCTATCCCGAAAGTGCAGGAGGCGACCCCCCACTCTGAGCCCAGAACTAGGAGCCCCCGCCCCGAGATGCAGAGGACTTATCTTTGCTGCATGCTTTTTTGTAAAGGCTCCAAATCGGCCTTTGGAAGCCTTTCCTCTGCTGGTCTGAAATCTGCCACAGCCAGACTGTCCTCTATTGGATGACCCGCCCCGAAATGGCGTCCGAAGGGACGGCTTGAAAACTCCAAACTTGGAGCCTGAACTCTTGGAAGTAGTGGGGAGGAAAGTACTCTTACCCCCAGTAGCCTGCTTAATGATGGCTTCCAGCTCCGAGCCAAATAAAAACTCCCCCTTAAAGGGCAAATTCTCAAGAGACTTCTTGGACTCACTATCAGCTTCCCAAGCTTTGAGCCAAAAAGCCCTTCTAGCAGAGACTGAGGTTACAGACACTCTGGACGCCATTTTAGCTCCTTCCTCCCCAGCCTCACAAACATATTCTGCAGCAGATCTCAATTTCTCTGCCAGTATAAAGGCCTCCGAATTTTGGTGGAGTAGCCCACCAAGCTCCTCCGCCCACTTGATCATAGCTTTTGTAACCCAAGCAGACGCTATAATAGGCCTCAAGGTATAACCCATGCCTTCAAATATAGCCTTCAAGCAACCTTCCACTTTTTTGTCCACTGGGTCCCCCCCTGGACAGGCAAGGCAGTGGCTTTAGACAGTCTAGCAACTGATGCATCCACTAATGGGGCTTTTTCCCATAATTTCCTATGTTCCTCCGGCATGGGATACATATTAGCATACTTTTTTGCCATCAACAATCTTTTATCAGGAGTCTTTCCTGCTTCATTTAAAAGAGATGTCATTCCCTCATCAGAGGGGAAACACACAGGGTCCCTGCGACTCTTTTTAAATACACAAGAGACAGGAGTCCTTTCCTCCTCTGTAAGATTCAAAGTCTGCTTAAGAGCCACAATCAAATCCTCAATGCCTGAAGTTAAGGCCTCGGCTTTATCACTCATGTCCCAACTCCAGTTCCCCTCACACACACCATCATCATCCAAATCCTGTGAAATAGGTGGTGTAGAAACAGGGCGCATAAGCACACTCTCATCAGAGGATTTTGTAAACTGCTCCATTAAGGCAGTCATTTTATGAACCCCTTGAGCAGTATCCTGCATAGCTTGCAGTAAAATGGGGTCCCCCTGAGCCGGGGTAACAGACCCCCCAGACACCTGAGATGAAGTAAAGTGGCCAGGAGACCCTAACAAGGAATCCTTCTGCCTATTCAAAGCCTCAGTAAGAGCATTTATAGACCTGCCCAACGCTAAAGCCCACGCAGGTTCAGCTATCTCCGTTCTGGGGGCGCGTGACCCACTGGGAACAGCCTCACAGGACGGGCATAAATCCCACTGATCCTTATGTTCACATGTAAATTTAGTCTTACACTTCTTGCAGTAAATAAACATGTCCAGCACTCCCTCATCCACAGCAGCAGAAGTAAACCCCTCAGCCATGTATTTAAACACAATGCAAAATGAAGAGGCACCGCACAGAGCAATGTATCAGTGTACTTATCTGAGCTGGTAATCATGTCAGCGATCAGCGAGGGAAGCACTTCCGAGGAGAGACTGGAGTCTGTGTAAAATCACCCTGTCAGCTCCGCAGCACGGTGAAAAGGCGCCAAACACAGTGCAGGAAGAGACCAAGTCTCTGCATCAGCGGGGAGACCAGTCCATCTGGTCCTTTCTCCGCCATCAGCCGCACCCGCAGTTGTCTCTCTCACCTCCTTGTACCTCCCTCAATAGGACCACAATGGAGTCATCCAGCAGCACCGTACTCCTGTAAGGGACTTCACTTCCCTGGTGGGATTTCCATCCCTAAACCCTTCAAGATGGCGGGCGCCATCGCGGGGGGTCCGTCCCTCAAGATCCCCTTCTGCAAGGAGCCGGTTAGGACACCCCGGGGGCCCAGGAAAGCCTCTTACCTAGAGAGACTAAGCACTGTGCAGAGGGAATAAAAAGGTGTCCCTCTGCACACAGAGAGCTGACAGGACGTGCTTCTGTCAGCCTCTGCTGCGCTCTCAGTGTGTATGCACTTCAGTGAAAAGCAACACACTAACAAACCTGCTCTAAGCTAGTGCATTAATAAAATAATAAAAACCTAACTATTCTGAACCCCCCCCCAAAAATTAAAAAAAAAAAAAAACGCAGCTGCAGCACAGCACCCACTCCTGTGGGCACCTAAAACTAACTGAAGCATTATGGGATGCAGTAGGGAGGAGCCTGCTCCCAAAGAATTAGAAGCATAGGTGCCTGGCTCCTGGCGGACCCTCCTACATCCCATCGTGAACTGTGTCACCGGACTGGACGAAAGAGAAAGACACTTTCATTTCCTTTCTACATAAAATAAAAGAGGAAATCCCTACAAACATATCACAAAACCCACTATTATGATCTACATACCGCTTATGGCACATATTACGCCAATCCTTTAACTTAAACTCACACAAAAGCATATTTCTCCCTTTCCTGGGCACTTCCCCTTTACAATTTTTCATGGAGAGGGCATAAAAGACGTAGGGGATCTTACAGACCCATCAAGTGGAAAACCCTTGACATTCTAAAAGGCACAAACTTATTTTCCGAATCTTAGAAATTTCCCACGACCATTCTTCCAAATGCAACATTATGTAAGCTCAGTGCTGAAAACTTTATCGAAACAGGATCTAACAAACACACTAGACGGGGTATTCCGTTCCCAACAGAAAGGCAATCTCTATACACTATAGAATATTTAACCCTCTCCTTGACCACTCCAATACAAAGTCAGGAATGAAACAATGGTTAACACATTTCCCTACACTCTCTTGTGAATTGGTAATCAAGAATCTATCCATCTCCCGCAAACGAATCCCAGCGGCCCAATACCAAGAGCTATTCTTGAACATTACACACAGAACTTATTACACTCCCAATAGACAATATCTAGCTCGCATGCCCAACACCGGACACTGTGGTAAATGTCGAGCCCCACAGGCTGATTTGTTCTACTGCCTGTGGGCTTGCCCTTATATCCACAAATTCTGGCTACAGGTAAAATCATATGCCCAAGAACATCTGTTGAACTATATACAGGTCGAGTATCCCGTATCCGAATATCCGTTATCCGAATTATTCCGAAATACGGACATTCCAGAAAGTGAATTTTTTTTTTTTTTGCTAAAAACTCACTGGGGACATTTGTAACAGCATCACTGGGGACATGATATGTAACTGGCACTATATATGTGCAAGACAATGATTGCTTGGCATTCAAATTCAGTGCTGAGATAGTACACACATTTTGTTTCACGTTTTGAAACCTTGTTTTTTGAACAATTAAAATATATTTGTGTGTATTTTATGTGGTAATAAAATATATTTGTGTGTATATATTATGTGTTTATACAGCATACATGCAAGATACTTCAAAATACATCATTGAAATATTAAAATATTCCGAAATACGGAATAATCCGTTATCCAAAATTCTCCTTGTCCCGAGCATTTTGGATAAGGGATACTCAACCTGTACCATTTACTGCAAAATGGGTGATCTTCGGCATCCTTAACCCCTTCCTGACACAGCATGTTTTTGCCTTCCTGACAGAGCCCTTTTTTTCAAATCTGACATGTATCACTTAAGTGGGGATAACTTTTTTTTGCTTTTACTTATCCCAGTGATTTTGAGATTGTTTTTTCGTGACACATTGTACTTCAAGTTAGTGGTAAATTTTCGTCGATACAGTCTGTGTTTTTTTGTGAAAAATACCAAAATGTCGGAAAAAAATGGAAAATTTAGCAATTTGCAAAATGTTAAATTTTCTGCTTGTGAGACAAATAATCATACCACTCAAAATAGTTAATAACTAACATAGACCATATGTCTACTTTATGTTTCCATCATTATTTCAACTTCCTTTTAATTTTTTTGGACACTAGGAGACTTACAATATGAATAGTAAATTTTCAAGAAAATTTCAAACACTGATTTTTTTAGGGACCAGTTCAGTTCTGATGTGACTTTGAGAGACTTGTATGTGAGACACCCCCATAAATGATGCCATTTCAAAAACTGCACCCCTCACAGTATTCAAAACAGCATTTTGGAAGTTTGTTAACCCTTTAGGTGTTTCACAGGAATTAAAACAAAGTGTAGGTGAAATTTCAAAATTTCATTTTTTTGCAGATTTGCAATTTTAATACATTTTTCTAAGGAACACAGTACATTTTACTAGAGAAATGTGACTAAAAATTGATTCCCCCAATTCTTTTGTTTTCATAAATATCCTATATGTGGCCCTAGTGTGCACGTTGACCAAACCACAGGCTTCATAATAGAAGGAGCACCTACTTGATTTTGGAGCCTCCTTTTTATGAGATTATTTTTTAGGCACCATATAGGTTTCTAGGCACCATAAAATGCTAAAAGTTAGGAACCCCCCCCACAAGTGACCCCATTTTGCAAACTACACCCCTCAGGGAATTCATCTAGGGGTATAGTGTACATTTCAAACCCCCAGGGGTTTCACCAATTTTGATACAACTGGGCAGTGAAAATGAAAAATTACATTTTTTTACACAAAAATGCAGTTCTGGCTCCAAATTTTTCATTTTCATAAGGTATGAAGGAGAAAAAGCACCCCAAAATCTGTGCCCCAATTTCTCCCGAGTATGGCAATGCCTCATATGTGACCAAAAAATACCAGTTGGGTGCATGGCAGGACTCAGAAGGGAAGGAGTGATTTTTGGTGGTGGAATGTTGGTGGGTGCTATGTCGCATTAGCAAGACCCCCAAAGCACCAATACAGTGGAACCCCCCCACAAGTGACCCCATTTTGCAAACTACACCCCTCAGGGAATTCATCTAGGGGTATAGTGTACATTTCAAACCCCCAGGGGTTTCACCAATTTTGATACAACTGGGCAGTGAAAATGAAAAATTACATTTTTTTACACAAAAATGCAGTTCTGGCTCCAAATTTTTCATTTTCATAAGGTATGAAGGAGAAAAAGCACCCCAAAATCTGTGCCCCAATTTCTCCCGAGTACGGCAATGCTTCATGTGTGACCAAAAAATGGCAGGACTCAGAAGGGAAGGAGTGATATTTGGATTTTGCAGCTCAGATTCTGGTGGAATTTTGGTGGGTGCTATGTCGCATTAGCAAGACCCCCGAAGCACCAATACAGTGGAACCCCCCCACAAGTGACCCCATTTTGCAAACTACACCCCTCAGGGAATTCATCTAGGGGTATAGTGTACATTTCAAACCCCCAGGGGTTTCACCAATTTTGATACAACTGGGCTGTGCAAATGAAAAATTACATTTTTTACACAAAAATGCAGTTCTGGCTCCAAATTTTTCATTTTCATAAGGTATGAAGGAGAAAAAGCACCCCAAAATCTGTGCCCCAATTTCTCCCGAGTACGGCAATGCCTCACATGTGACCAAAAAATACCAGTTGGGTGCATGGCAGGACTCAGAAGGGAAGGAGTGATTTTTGGATTTTGCGGCTCAGATTCTGGTGGAATGAATGGTGGGTGCTATGTGGCATTAGCAAGACCCCCGAAGCACGGTGAAATGATGAACCTAATAATCCATAGATGTGTGGTATATTTTAAAACACTCCTTTATACATAGGCCGGGTTTGTCGGGGCAAGTGTCACACTGGAAAATAGTTTGCTTTCTTATTCCCTTTTTATAGCAAACTTTGCACCTTTTTTGTGTCCTGCCCTTTTTTCCAGTGGAGGGGATTTCATCAGGAAAATGCTGCCCTGGTACAATACGGGGGCCAGTACTAGAAGTACTGGGGCCCTCTGCCTGCTGGTTCCCAAATATTAGGCCCTTTATGACTTCCTCTTGAAAGTGCATAAATGTCCCCCTCTGGCTGGTAGAACGGAATAGCACGTAAGCGTTATACAGTGCCATCTGGATGATATACACGGCCAGCTTCTTGTACCAGATTTTTGTTTTCCGCAGGGCACTGTACGGCTTCAGTACCTGATCTGAAAGATCCACTCCGCCCATGTACCTATTGTAATCCAGGATACAATTAGGTTTTGAGGTGTGGGTACTGGTACCTCGTACAGGGACGGAGGTGGTACTGTCTCCGTGAATTGTTGTCAGTATAAGGACATCCCTCTTGTCCTTATATTTGACCAACAACATATTTTCGGTGCATATTCCCCTGCTTTCACCCCTTCTCATTACTTGGGCAATGTGCGTTTTTGGGAGGCCTCTTTGGTTCTTGCGCACAGTACCGCAAGCTGCTGTACCTCTTGAACCAAGGGCCTTAAACAGGGGGATGCTGGTGTAAAAGTTATCCACATAGAGGTGATAACCTTTATCCAGGAAGGGGTGCACTAAATCCCAGACAATTTTTCCACTAACACCTACGAGGGAGGGGGGGCATTCTGGCGGTTCAATTCTTGAATCCTTCCCTTCATATACCCTAAACCTGTGGGTGTACCCTGAGGTGCTTTCACACAGCTTATACATTTTTATGCCATACCTTGCCCTCTTACTGGGAAGGTACTGGCGGAATTTAACCCTTCCTTTAAAATGTATAAGGGACTCGTCTATGCAAATGAATTTATCTGGGATGTACATCTCTTCAAATTTGGCACTGAAGTGATCAATGACCGGCCTGACTTTGAATAGCCGGTCAAAGGTGGGATCATCTCTGGGTGGGCACTGTGCATTATCGTTGTAATGCAAAAATTTAAGGATTAACTCAAAACGATTCCGGCTCATGGCCATACGGTAAAGTGGGGTGCTGTACAGAACATCTGTACTCCAATATTGCCTAATTTCTGGCTTTTTTACTATGCCCATATGAAACACCAGACCCCAAAACGTCATCATCTCTACTGCATCTACAGGGGTCCACCTAGCAAATGATGACGTGGGGTTTTGAGCAATAAACTGCTGGGCATATAAATTAGTTTGGTCCACCATTAAATTTATAAAATCATCAGAGAAAAATAATTTGAAAAAGTCAATTTCTCTGAGACCTGTTGAATCAAATTGGATTCCTGGGATGGCCAAAAACTCAGGAACCTGGGGCTCAAAATTGTCTGGTGGTGGGGTCCATACGAGATCAATTATTGGGGGGGGGGGGGTCTCAGCTGCTCTACGGGGGCGTCTTTGAGGGGGTCCCTCATCATTAGAGGAGGAAGAGGAGCTTAAGATGAATCCTTCAAATTCCCCGCTTGCCTCACTGGCTGTGTCAGAATCAGAGGCAAGCATGGCATATGCCTCCTCCGCTGAATACATTCTTCCTGATGACTGGGATGACATTTGGGATGACATTTGGGATGACATTTGGGATGACATTTGGGATGCCATTTTTATTTTTGTGTTTCTGGTAGTGAAATGTTTCAACACGTGTATAGTGTAGGGGGGTACAAACGGTACTTGTGAGTTATCCGGGCTGCCGATTTTTTCATCGCGCCCGAAATCGGGGGCATCGCGTCGGTCGTGGCCGTTATAAGGAGCCGCGACGCGATGCCCACGATTTCCCATAGACAGTAATGTTAAAAGACGCGATGGACCCGATTTCCGACAAGATTTCCCAAAGACAGTAATGTTAAAAGACGCGATGGACCCGATTTCCCATAGACAGCAATGTTAAAATAAAATTACAATGTGAAATTGGCCAATATGTTTTTAAAATAAATGTTTCATGGCCCCCCACCACCGTTAACGCCACCCCGCTATTGATGCCAACCCGAAGCGTGGCGAGCGCAGCGAGCCCGCGAGGGGCGGCGGTATGCGTCCTCCGACCTTTTCATGCCCTACTATCCACTAGGGCGTGGAGTGAGAATAGAATAGTGTGGCGAGCGCAGCGAGCCACCGAGCCCGAAGCGTGGCGAGCGCAGCGAGCCCCGCGAGGGGACGCGGACACCTTCACAGGTATCCGCGTGCCCTTGCGGGCTTCACAGGTGTCCGCGTGCGCTCGCCACGCTTCGGGCTCGGTGGCTCGCTGCGCTCGCCACACTATTCTATTCTCACTCCACGCCCTAGTGGATAGTAGGGCATGAAAAGGTCGGAGGACGCGTACCGCCGCCCCTCGCGGGCTCGCTGCGCTCGCCACGCTTCGGGTTGGCGTCAATAGCGGGGTGGCGTTAACGGTGGTGGGGGGCCATGAAACATTTTTTTTAAAAACATATTGCCCAATTTCACATTGTAATTTTATTTTAACATTGCTGTCTATGGGAAATCGGGTCCATCGCGTCTTTTAACATTACTGTCTATGGGAAATCGTGGGCATCGCGTCGCGGCCCCTTATAACGGCCACGACCGACGCGATGCCCCCGATATCGTGTCTTTTAACATTACTGTCTATGGGAAATCGGGGGCATCGCGTCGCGGCCCCTTATAACGGCCACGACCGACGCGATGCCCCCGATTTGGAGCTAAATCGTGGGCATCGCGTCGGTCGGGTGTCCTTAAGTTAACCAAACTTAAGGACAAAATCGGCAGCCCGGATAACTCACAAGTACCGTACAAACTTTATTTCAATGTAGTATGTAGTGTGTATGTAGTGCAGAAAAAAAAAAAAAGGTCCTGCGCCAAAAATTGAGCACAGATGTTGGTCAGTAACGTCCGTCACTGAACAGCGCTCAAAGGCAACAGGAATTTGATCAAAAAAATTAAAAAAAGACCGCACAGCACCCTCCAAAAAAAAAAAAAAAAAGGTGATCAGTGATGCGACACTGATTACCAGTGAGGGGCAGCAGGTGCACAACCTTTGGTGCAACTGACAGTGCAACTGGCAGGTATATATATAAAAAAAAACCTGCACCCCCAAAAAGTTGCTGATCAGCACAGATATACTGATCAGCACAAAAGGAGGGGGGTAGCAGACACAAAATATAGCACTCTCTATCACTATCTCTCTCTATCTATCTCTCTATCTCTTACTATCTATCACTCTATGACACTGCAGCAGCAGCACTGACAGTTATATATATAAAAAAAACCCTGCAGCCCCAAAAAGGGGGGGTAGCAGACACAAAATATAGCACTCTCTATCACTATCTCTCTATCTCTCTATCTATCACTATCTATCACTCTATGACACTGCAGCAGCAGCACTGACAGTTATATATATAAAAAAAAAAAACCCTGCAGCCCCAAAAAGGGGGGGTAGCAGACACAAAATATAGCACTCTCTATCACTATCTCTCTATCTCTCACTATCTCTCACTATCTATCACTATCTATCACTCTATGACACTGCAGCAGCAGCACTGACAGTTATATATCTAAAAAAAACCCTGCAGCCCCAAAAAGGGGGGGGGGGGGTAGCAGACACAAAATATAGCACTCTCTATCACTATCTCTCTATCTCTATCTCTCACTATCTATCACTATCTATCACTCTATGACACTGCAGCAGCAGCACTGACAGTTATATATATATAAAAAAAACCACCCTGCACCCCCAAAAAGGGGGGGTAGCAGACACAAAATATAGCACTCTCTGTCACTATCTCTCTATCTCTCTCTATCTCTCTCTATCTCTCTCTATCTCTCTATCACACTGCAGCAGCAGCAGGAAGTCACAAGAAGTCAGATCCAGGAAGCATCCAGCACGCTACAAGCAGTGATCAGGTGATCAGGTAAGGTATTTGCAAGGATCAGGTAAGTATTTGCAAGGATCAGGTCAGTATCACGGCAGATAGGCACGGTGACCACTCTGCACGCAATTCCAGACCGGAATGGCGTCTGCAGCGCAGTCACCGTTAGTTTAAATGTCGCGCCTTGGCTGTGATTGGTCCGTGGGTCCCACGGACCAATCACAGCCTTGGGGGCAGGTGGGGTGAGGTGTCGTCGTCACCGATGACCCCCTCATGTCCCCTGACGCCCGGCGGTGATTGACACCTGTGTTACCGAGCGTCTGATTCGCTGGTAACACAGGAAAACGCTGTGAATGGCTGTTCACACTGAACAGCCAATCACAGCGATCGCCGACGGGGGGGCGGCATCGCAGCCCCCCCTGGGCATGCAGGGACATGTCTGCTGTCAGGGACAGCAGACATCGTCCCTCTGTCACTGCGTCTCTAGACGCAGTGACAGTTTAAAGTCATGACGTACATTTATGCCATGTGTCGGGAAGTACATCCCGACCATGACGTAAATGTACGTCAAATGTCGGGAAGGGGTTAATGAACAACAAAGAATAGCAAGGGGATGCAAAAAACTTCTAATAGCAATTAGTGCAGCAGCCCGTAAGGCTATTTTGCAACACTGGATCGTCTCTTCCCCTCTCCCCTTAGAGCTGTTCAAAGAAAAAATCCACCACCTATTCTTGATGGACTGGTTGGAGACCACACTACATAAAGAAAAATTCACAAAAAACTACTTCAGCACCTGGGAGAGTTATATTAACTCACTACCGAAAGATTTCCAGAGTAGGATTAAACAAACCCTCCAAAACACAGAATATTATGAAACACAATTGGTTCAGGGGATCCACCAATTCTATAGGGTAATTGATGAGAGATGGGATCTGTAACAGAGGGTATGAGGGGGCACTTTGAGATGATGCCTTTCTGATAAAGATATAAGATCATCATGCCTAATTTGGGACAAAAGAGCGACACAGATAACAATTGTGAATAATGACTGATGTGGACTTGAATTTATTGTCACTGTTGTCTAAAATTCTGAAATAATGTTTCTCTTTATTATGACTAAAACAAATATTATCTATGTTAGAAAACATATGTTCACCGTTATGTCACATCCATTTTGTACATGAAAAGTTGTTTGACAATTTTCTGTAAGGTGAAAGCATAATAATAAAAAATATTTAAAAGTAAAATTAGTGACCGCTTCTTATGTTCTATGTTTTACACATCGCGAAAATATATTCATAAATTCAACAATCCACAGCTATCTTTTTCTATCAATAAATGTAAGTGTGAGAATTTGTGAAAAATGGCCATCATATATCCAGCCACCTGTTATCCAAACTTTGGAATAGTTGTGTGGTTAAATCATAGGTCTGCGCATATAATTATTCTTACACTTAGGTATTGAGAAATAAGAAAAACACAGAGTAAGCCCTGTGTAGGGCTATCTCACTTCTGCTGTTCACCCTTCATGCCCTCAGGCAGGGGAAGGGGAATGAGAGAGTAAGGAGCCCCAGGGTTATGACTGAGGGATAGAGCAGATAGCTGACAGTATTGCCGATATAGTTTTTCGGATGACCCTGTTGCCATGCAGGCATTGCAGGGTACTTCTCCGAAGCATGGTCACCCTTTGTGTTATGGGAATGTTTCAAACAATATGGAATAGTAACAAATCATTGATACAACAGATATCCCTAAAGATTATTAGTGATCATCCCTGACAAAAATATACAACTTCTGCTTTTCACCCTCATATTTAAAATTGCGGAAGGAGAATGAGAGAGTGGGAATCTCCCGGGTTGTGACCAAGGGTAGATTATATAGCTGATTACAGTGCTGACAATTGAAACATGACCCTGATACTATATATGCATTGTAGGATACATCCCTGGTTCATTGACAGCTCTCATATCAGCTATCGAAGTGGTAGATGTAGTTAAGAAAAGTAGATAAAATTGCAGGTGGTCATAATATAATTATATCACTATATATCGCCAGTCAATTGCCTGCAAGTGTATCCATGTATATGTCACCAGTCAATTGCCTGCAACGTTCTAATAGATAACCACCACCATTGTATGCATGGTAACTTTCACTCACAGATTGTATCACTATGTAGCATTCTCAGCACATTCTTAACATTTTAGAAACTTGTGTATCCCTCAGTATCTCCACTGAGAATGTTGATAACTCTATTGTTCAAATACCTATATATTTGTGTAGATAATCTATGGCGCCTCAGAGGATCAATGTCACACTATTTTCACAGGCCAAATTTTAAATTGTATGCACTATTAACACAGTTATTTCTTGGTGCAACAAACTGCATATATAATAAAATATTTCTCTGGATCAAGACATTACATATTCATCAAAACTGAGTATTAGGTAACCAGCATGTTATTGGTCTGCACACATGTGCCAGCGCTGCGCCGATGTACCGTCCGCCAAACAGAGTTTTTTTCTTTCTTTGGTTCTCTCTTGAACCTAGAGGTCATATTTGAACTACTGTATCCAATCATTACTGGTGCATTTGAACTGTTGGTTTAACCCACTCACTGGAGCAATACCTGTCCAGACTGTTTTTTACATACTGTATCCCCCATTTTTTGTTGAAACCAGAGAATTCTCTATAGTCAATATTTTAAATTGGTTTTATTGATGTATAATAAATGTACTTTATTGGTTAAATCGTGTTAGCCTTTCATTCAGTCAAACCCAGCGCTGTATATTTCATAAAAATGTTGTTAAATAGCAAGTGGCTTTTCAGATTAGAGTTTTGGGGTTAAAATGAAATCTACAGTACAGGTTGAGTATCCCTTAACCAAAATGCTCAGACCAGAATCATTTTGCATAATGGATTATTCAGTTTTTCAGAATACAGGTACACCAACAATTCTCTGGCATCCCCTGTTCCAGCGCTGTGCCGGATTATCGATTTTGCCAGATTAACAGGGGAACCACTAATATGTCTACTGTGTACTAAATTTGCACCTTCAGTACATTTCTAAAGCAATAAATTGTAAAAAAAATATGCTACAATATAACATTACTTAATGAATAAACACAGTAGTGTATGCAAAATTGTTTAATACAGTGCACTAATTACTGTATAAGAAAACAGGTATCAGGTACGTTTTGAACAAGCATTAACAGTAAGTGCATTATGAATGAAACAGTCACTACAAATACTGCCATGTTGCAATAGGTTTAAAGTACTGTAACTCTAACCCCTCCCGCAGCCTAACTTCCAATACAACCTACCCTATACCTCCACAGCTGAACTCTAAATATCCCACAGTCCAACTTCTTTTTTTTTTTGCAATCAATTTTTATTGAAGAAGGTCACAATACATCTTTCATATGAAACAATGTAATGCACTTTCAAAGCAGAAAATAATAAAGACAATTACAGGAATTAAGTGTAGTATTTGTATATCGGGATATGATGTGGATATATTTATCAAACAAAGCATTGACATAATGCAACTAATCTTCATTTAAGAAAAATATGTACATTATTTGAGAGAAGGTGGAGTAGTATAGTGAAAGTATAGTAAAGAAGGGGTAAAAAAAAAAAAAGTGGGGGTGGGGAAGAGGATTGTGCCCAGAGGCCACTATATCTCACCGACCTGACCTGGCATAATATAATGATAATAATCTGAGGATTCTTTATAGGTGAGCCAGCTTAACCACGTAGCAGTAAAAGTCTGGGGAGATTCTTTCAAAAAGGATGTCAGGTCCTCCATGGACATGTACAGATCTATTCTGCGAAACCAGTGCGTAATGGGAGGGGCCGATTTGGATCTCCAATGGCAGGGTATGACCGCCCTAGCTGCGTTCATTAGGTGTCTAATTAAAGATTTCTTAAAATCGGGAAATGGGCATATCCATAAGATTAAGCAACCAAAATTCCGGGCCAAAGGGGAGAGAAGAATTAGTCATTTCTTTTCTGAGATGTTATGGATCTGACGCCAGTATTCTTGGATAACTGGGCAAGACCACCATATGTGTAAGGGACTGCCCGGATGTTAATCGCATCTCCAGCAGAGATCCGGTAGAGCAATATTCATTTTGTGTAGTATGGAGGGGCATCTATACCAACGAGATAGTATCTTATACTGGGTTTCTAGTGTTTGGATAGATGAGGAGGATGCAAAAACATATTTAAATATTTGATTGCACTGGTCCTCCGACAGGTCCCGACCAAGCTCTTTGTGCCAAGCCACTGTGTATGCAGGCGTTGGATCTGGGAGGTTACTCAGGCATACTTGATAAAATTTGGAAATCAAGTGTTTTGGAAACTCACGGGAAAGCAATAGCAACTCGAAGGGAGTTGGCTCCCAGCTTTGATTTTGTTTAGGAAGGGAGGAGACAATGTCTAATTTGGAGATAGAACAGAAGAGGCCCGTCGGGAGACCGAGATATTTTTGTAAGTCCTCAAAGGAACGTAAACCAGATCTTTCCACCAACTGACCCAGGTATGACACGTCCACTGAGAAGCGACTAGAGAGGTTCCGTAAATTGAATCCTGGGTGAAATTCAGGATTATTAATAAGAGGAGTAAGGAGCGTCGCACCCGGGTCAAAATAATGAAGATGTCTGTACCTGCTCCAACACAAGAGTGTTTGGGTCAGAGTTGGATGTTGCACCGGTGGGATCTTCCGGAGCCAAGGGATGACCCAGGGGGGGGGGGATACACCCACCGAGTGACCTTTGATAACCGGCCACTGTTTGAATTGTACAGGTCTAGACATTTCCACGATTCTGGTAATGTGAACAGAATAGTAGTAAGTGAGGGAGTTGTAAACTGCCCCTATCTCGACTTTGGACAAGGACTCTTTGAGAGATCCTAGGTCTGCGATTCATCCAGACAAATTTACTTACTATACTTTGTAATTCTTTGAAGAAAGAAGAGGGTATTGTAATTGGGAGGGCTTGGAGTAGAAATAGTATTTTGGGGAGGGTGTTCATTTTTACCGTGTTAATTCTGCCTCACCAGGATAGTTTAAGTACAGACCATTTTGAAATAGAGGCTTTTAAGCTGGCAAGCAGAGGCACAAAATTAAGCTGGAAGAGATCTGAATTATCCCTGGATAACAAGACCCCTAAATATTTGATGTGTGTTGGGTGTCATTGAAAAGGAAAGGCCCTTTCAAAACCTTCAACTATGTTAACTGGGGCAGATATATTTAGGGCAACAGATTTGGTAAAGTTGATTTTGAAGTTAGATAGAAGCGCAAATTTCTTGAAGTCTAACATCAAAGACGGCAGATATGTGGTTGGACTCAAGATGGATGCCAGTAGGTCATCTGCATATAGAGGCAATTTATGTTCATTTCTGCCGACCTGAACACCCTTGATGTAATCGTTCATTCGTATCGCACGCGTCAGGGCCTTCATGCACAGTACAAAGATTAGGGGCGATAAGGGACAGCCCTGGCGGGTGCCATTCCGAATCCCAACTGAGTTCGATAGGGCTCCCATTGACCCGGATTCGGGCTGACGGGGTACTATATAAGGCCAGGATACGGTGGAGACACTTCAGACCTAGCCCTTTGTGTTCAAGAAGGGTCTCCAAGAAGGTCCAGTCTATCCTGTCAAAAGCCTTCTCTGCATCAGTGGAAAGGAGGACCACGTGGGCTTTCCCAAGCTTCGCAAAGTGAATCAAATCAATCACCTTGGTTGCATTGTCTTTTGCTTCTCTACCAGTGACCAGTCACCTGGTCCCCATGAACCAACTCAGTGAGAAGGGGTCCAAGCCGTAAAGCGAGACGCTTGGCAAATAACTTTAGGTCTGTGTTTAAAAATGAGATAGGCCTGTAGCACGAACAATGAGCCGGGTCCTTTCCCTCTTTTGGGATGATAGAAATATGGGCCTCTAGGCTTTGTGAGAAGATTGTCTCCTTGAAGATGGCATTACATGCCTTTAGAAAGAGGGGCATCAATGTCGAGCGGAAGGACTTATAATAAATTATCGGGAATCCATCTGGGCCTGGGCTTTTTCCAGAGGGGGTATTAGATAAAGCCTGTTCTAGCTCCTCTGTAGTGAATGGTCGCTCTAGCAAGGATAAATCTGCATCAGAGAGTTTTGGAAATCGCACTGATGTTAAATAATTGTTAATCTCCTGTTTAAGTAAGAGTTTGTCCGATGGGGAAGACCCACCTCTTAAAATGATAAAGTCAAGTATAATACTCCTCAAAAGCTTTTGCTATCTGGGTGAAGGTATGGACCCGTTTCCCCTCAGCATCTATTACATTCTGGACATACGTTTGCGCTCTTTGGGCTCTTAAGGCCCTTGCTAGCATGGAACTGGGTTTGTTACCAGAAAGGTAATATTTGTGCCTGCACTTATGCAGCTCAAGTTTAGTCTTATTTTGCATTAGCTGGTTAAGCATCGATCTAGTCTCGGTTAATTCTCTTAACGTGTCTGGTGAGAGTGTGGATTTATGGGATATTTCTAAAGATTTTATCTGTTCAATTAGTTTCACCTTCCTTGCTTCCTTTTCTTTCTTCATTAAAAGGACCCCAGTTGTATGCACTTCCCCCTAAGCACAAATTTATTTGCCTCCCACACCGTTATCATTGTTAATGATATACTGTATTCAGAAATTGCTGTAGATAGTTCCTTTTTGAATCTAAGGCCAGAAAGAAGGAGTTTGTTAAACCACCAGGACCAGGGGCATGGAGGAGAGGAAGGGACTTTCACTGTGATGTAGACAGGGGCATGGTCAGACCAAGTGATCTGTCCAATTTCACTGTGTGTGAAGTGTTGTAGAAACTGGTGGTCTACCAAAAAATAGTCTAGACGAGAGTAAACAGAGTGGGGGGACGAAAAATAGGTGTAGTCTTGAACTGAGGGATTGAGAATACCCCATGCCTTTATTAACTGATGGTCGTGTAGACGTTGCTTAATTTTACGGTGATCACGTATACGAGGGGAGCTAGGGATTGGATTGCAGTCCAGCAGAGGGTCTAAGGACCAATTGAAATCTCCACCTATCACGAGGCAACCGTCCCTGAATGGCTCAATAAACCGTAGGACTCTACTAAAAAATTGCCTCTGTCTTGTATTAGGAAAGTAAACATTCACAAATGTGTATTTTTTTGTGAAAATATTGTGCATTTTAATATTTGACAACGTCCTTCCACTAACGTTTGATGTGAGATATCTAAAGGTTGTATTCTGCGAGATAATAGGAAAAACCCTAGGTGTTTCCCTGCTACTGAGTTACTGCTAGAGTATACTAGGGGGTAGTAATGACTAGTTAATCTAGGCGAGGCACCCAATTTAAAATGCGTTTCCTGTAGGAAATCTATATCAATCTTTTTGGACCTAAGTTCTCTAACCAAAGAAGACCTTTTCTCTGGTAAATGAAGTCCTTTCACATTTAGGGAGCAAAGATTAAGTGTTATTGTATTGGATTGTGGCATGTCAGAGTTGCCTAGAGCACACCTTTATATAACATGCCCAGCTCCAGTCTAAGTGTATACGAGTGGAGTGGTCCCTAGGCAAAGGGAAAGGAGGAGGGGAGGGGGGAGGATAAATGAGAAGAAGAGAGCAGAATTTTTTTTTTTTTTTTTTAAAAGCTGAAAATTACAAATTTACCATAGGGCATCACAATCCAAGGAAAGTGTGTTTCACCCTAACTGGGGTCGGTGGTCGGAGTCCCCACCGGGCGTGAGGTAAGGCTAAAACAAACATGAAGCGAATACATTTTCAAACAATTAAGACTATAAAACTTATTAAACACACAATATGTTAATCAAAAGTGTCAATGTCTAATTTTTCCCAGCATATAATTTCCATAATTATAATTATAACCATGCCAATAACATTAATATAGTCATAGATAAATAATCATTTTATCCCATAGGCCAGGAAATATTGCATACCAAGTTACACATTCCAGCATACATGTCATGTTTAGTCTCTAAATGAGTAGAAATATAATGGCTGTCAGATGACAGTTATTAGAATTCTATATCATGTTACAGTCATATGTTATAACAAATATAAGTTCACATTAGAGTAGTCATAAGAAAACCAGCATTAGAAATGAAGTCATTAACATTCCCAAACACCAGTGAACCATACAGGATACAGCAAACAAAGGGGCGTGTCTATAGGCTAGTGATACCAGGTGAATGAATGGATTATCCCCTCCCCCGAGAGTTCTCTTGGATAGTAAATGAAACACAGACAGGTAGTTGCTTTTTGGAACCTGAGCCAGACAAGATGCAGTGCAACAGTCCTGGAGAAAGATTGGATAAGATTGGACACATGGCTTTAAGTAACGTATACTTGTAGGATTGATATGCATAGTGTACTAAGACCCACGGTTATGGAACATGGATTATGTTAGAAAGTAGGAGCAGTTAACTTCCATTCTTAGTTATTTTCGGACATTAACATGTGTTTAGGCCCAGAATATGTTTACATATAGCTATACAAAGAAAGCTTGTGTCTGTGTTTGAGAGTGACCTGTGTGAATGATGTTTAGCTAGGATCATTGAGATAAGGCATTGTAATAATATATCATACATAGATCTAATGGTTGAAACGTGCTGTGTTATTAGCCTGTAGTTATGAATCGTGAGTGGAGTATATTGTGGATCAGTAGGATCAATGGGATGTTGCCCCTGGACATATGGAGGTATGTATTGTGTTAGAAGTTTGGTGTTGTGATCTGTTCAGAGAAGATGTGTTTGGCTTGGTAGATTGATTTACAACCATGTATTTGAAAGCATGTGTAAGGCTATGCGTGAGCATGAATGGACTCTTTGTATTGAAGAGTGTGAATGCTTTGTGTAATATCCAGTGAGAATATCTAGATAAACTGGCGGAATAAACCAACATATATGTAACAGGTGTTGTTAGCATGATGCTCGGATTGTGTGTGTAATGGCATGTGATGTGATTATGGTATGATTAGTCCTTAGATTGTATAGTGCCATTTAAGTGTTCTGTACAGAAGTACATTGTAGCTTAAGGATATTCAATTGTGTATGCTGCAGGTAAAGTGTGTTTGCTGAATGTGCGAGTTATATTCCGGATTGTGAGTGTTGTTTGGTGCAGGGTTGTGTTCTTCATAGTCTACCACAAAATGGCGGAATGCCATGCGGCAGGCCAACATGTGCTCTAGCCAAAATGGCCGACAATAAGGTTCCTTTGTGTACCATGTGGCGGTATCTAAAATGGTGGACGCAAGGTTAGTTATTCTAAAATGGCTGCTTCATAGCCACGCCCCCCCCAGCACTGTATCCACGTACACGTTATTTAACACTGAGGTTAATTGTATTTAAGGATGCTGGGATAATAATCGTTATTGATTATAATATATTGTTATATTTTGTAATCCATGATACAGTTTCATCTGCTTACATTCATAAATAATATTCATTGATTATAAATCTGGACATTCGCTTATTGATTGCTTGCGACATGAATAAATTAGATAGACTTTGCATATATAAATAAATGTACTTCCATAAAAGCTATCCATCTCTGGGAAGTATAGTTACACATAGGAGAGAAAGTTCCCTAAGGTTAACGTCAACCTGTTAACCCTCCCATCAGGCATATGGTTATTAAACCGATCGGAACATAGTACAGTTAGGAGAGGGGAAGCTGGTGACGCTGACAAAAATGGAACCCAACGGACCCTAAGATAGTGGGGGTTTAGGGTTGATATCAAATATATACTACAGACAAGGGGCATAACAATTGGGAAAACTATAAATATACCAATGGGGAATAGTTAGGCCTGAATATTGAGGGTCAGGGGGTATGATCCATTTTAATTCGAACTATTGAGGATTTAATTGTACTTTTACCTAAACATCAAGGACACCCTATAAGTGTCGGGAAGGGCCGAGGTGTCTGAGCAGTTGAAGAGGGAGACTCCTCAAGGGGTCAGCATTACCAGAGGGGGTCTGAAACATTTTCAAAAGTAATAAGTTATCACTAGAAATGAAACATTTAAATGATTCTAACAAACCCTCTCTTCATTAGTTATTGGTCAGTTCATCAGAGGGAAATCGGTTTCACGTCACGGCGTCAGGTTGGGCCGATCAAGATGATGAAGCTATACCGGTATTTTTACCCACCGTCTGCCAGCGTGTGTGTGGCCGGACGGGGGGCGTGGAGGGTCTAGACCAGGACAGGCCAACCTGTGGCTCTCCAAATGTAGTGAAACTACAAATCACAGCATGCCTTGCCACAGTTTTAACACTCCAATATGGCAAAACTGTGGCATGATGGGATTTGAAGTTTCACAACATCTGGAGAGCCAAAGGTTGGCCAGGCCTGGTCTAGACGTTTTGTCAGATGCATCCAATCAGTAAGATGTGGTCTGGATATATCAAGGGCCTTACAGAATGAGTCCAGGTCTTCCAGAGTTTGCAAAGTCACTAGTTTACCCTCGTGAGATGCATGAATACTTAATGGGAAGCCCCACCAAAATCTGATGTTCTTCTGCTTAAGTAGATTGGTGAGGGGTTTGAGAAGGCGTCTCTGTTGGAGGGTGCTCCATGAGAGGTCTGGGAATATTTGGATTCTGTCACCGTTAAATTCAATGGCATCTAACTTTCGGGCCTTATTCAAAATGTCTTCTCGTTCTTGATGATAGTGTAGGCGGCAGATGACATCTCTAGGTTTGCAGCCCTTGGGATCTTAAGGCGCGATGGGCTCGTTCAAAGATAATGGTGCTGTCGGGCGTGGCATCGGTTATCTCATTGAAGATTTTCGTGAGAGGGTCTACAATGCCAGGACCCTGTATGTCTTTAGTAAGGCCTCTTATCCGTAGATTGTTCCTGCTCCCCCTGTTGTCTATATCATCTAGACGGCGTTGGAGAGATATCACTTTTTGGGCATGAGTGGAGGCAATTTCGTAGAGTTTGTCCTGATAGTTGGCAATGTCTCCAGTTTGATCTTCCAGCTCAGAGACTCGTCGTGTCGTTTGATTCAGGTCAGATTGGATCGTCGAAATTTCCACTTTGTTTCACGCAGTAACTGTTCCAAGTCAAGGAAATCTTTTTTTGGATGGGAGGTCTGCTTTGGTGGGCAGGGTGCGGAGGTATGTTAGGACCTCTGTAGTCTGTGAGGTGGAGGGGCTTGGTAAGGAATCCATCTGGATGGGATCTTTTGGCGACTGTGAACAATCCGAGTATGTTTAAATATCGTCTGCGTTAACCCCAGGACCTTGAGTGAGATATCGGAAGATATTGGGTTTAGGTTGACTGTCGCTCAGGTTCTTAGACAACGGCATCTGCAGGCCTCTCTTGGTCTTTCCCATAAGTAGATGAACTATGAAAAAGTAGGGAGGTGTATGAATAGCCTTAGCAATTCTGTAGCACATTGCAGGAGGTTTAATGTATAGTGAGCCCGGTAGTAGACTAGCGACCACACCTCCCCATATTGTGCGGGTGGTTAGGGGGACATGGCCTGTGATCAGGTGTTGTTGTCAGCCCATAATTGATTTAGTGGCTTGCCAGTATATGGTCTGAGAGCTCTTTGTTGGAAAGCCCCTAGGGAGTGTAACTGCAGACATGAGAGTCTTTTGAAAGGTAGCTTCTTTTAATAGAATAGAATAGAATAGAATTCCTTTATTCGTCTCACAATGGAGAAATTTACAATTGTTACAGCAAGGTTCAAGTACAGATAAGGGTGAAAATAGCAAATAAGATAAGAAGTCCAAACAATATAAATCTAGAATCTAAGAACATGTAGGTCTCTACAGACCATGACAGTTGTACATTCTGATTGCAGCAGGTAGAAAAGACCTGCGGTACCTCTCCGTTGAGCATCAAGGGTGAAGCAACCTATCACTGAAAGTGCTACACCGATCCGTCAAAATATTTTTTAAAGGGTGTGAAGCATTATCCAATAATGATGTTATCTTGCTGAGATTATATAATATGCAACAGTTCTGGGAGCTTATTCAGCGTAATGTGGTATTTGGTGGTTTAGAAATGGAATATATCAGAGTGTCTTATTCGCTGTCACCACAAGATGGCGCTCCAGGGTAGTAATGACGATGTGGAGGTGTATGAGACCAAGGCAGAATGGCCTCTTCTTACAGTATCTTATTTTGTCAGCTACAGCCTGTAGATCTTTAATTATATTCGGACCCCAGGGTCTGTGGAGCTCTAGTGTGCTGAGGACCAGCTTCTTTACGGTGCCTCAATTCACTTACTGTGTCCCGCTGGGGTAGGGAGCCACTACCCAGCCCAGTAGTAGGCCGCAACCTGCAGAGACCGAGCCAGCGGTCTCCCGGCTCCGCAGCGCATACCGGAGGGCACTTTAGGTACAGGGGGAGCCTGCTGTATGTGGAGGGGTGAGGATTCAACTGGCTTAACTGGCGTTTGGGGGACATTTTAACTATAAGGGCCCGGCCGTCCGGCTTCCTGGCCAAAACCACGCCACCCCCCCACACAGTCCACCTTCTATTACAACCTACTCTAATGCTCTAAACCTTCTACAGTCCAACTCTAAACATTCCACATCCCAACTCCCACTACAACCTATTCTAAACCTTCCATATCCCAACTCCCACTACAACCTAATCATCAGCTTGAATTAATTCAGATGGGACAGTTGCATCTGGGTAACAGGGACCTGGTTGTAGAAGTTGGAGGAATTGGAGATGCTCGAATGCACATTATTATATAGCTTCTTAAACATGGCACCAAGGCGAGGCTGTTTCATAAGTTTTGACCTTTCCCTGTACAGGTTTTCTTTCATAAAGTGAAAATACATTAGTTCTTGTTCTGTCAAAGTTATTTTGTTCTATTCCAGGGATGGGGAACCTTTGGCCCTCCAGCTACACATCCAAGTATATCCTGCATCAGTTTCAGTATGGCCAAATAGCAAAACTGTAGCAGTGCATACGGGGATGTGCAATTCAAAACCAGCTAGAGGACCGAAGGTTTCCCATCCCTGTTCTAGTCCTTTGATTAGTTAATGTGTCATCTAAATCAGCTGGTCAATACCAGTGGGGATTTTGATTACAATTTCTTCTTCACTGTCCCCATCATCATTTTCAATGATTTTTGCACAACAGGTATTTCAATGTCAACCTCCATCCACTCTGCCAGGATTTCCTCATTCAGCCTACTTGATAGATCATTGGAAGAACTATTTGATAAATCATTTGCAGCAGTTCTAGTACATGTTTTTGCATATTCAAGTACAGTAAATCAAGAACACATTCTTTATCATTTACTACACAAAATCCTGTGAAGGCAATACAGGGCTCTTCATCAGGTGAATTTCAAAAGACCATGGCAGACCACAACATATGCCACCCATTCTTTAGTGTTAACAAATTTACATTCTCCCAGGCACTAGCAACAAACCAAAGTACATATTTCATGCTAAAGTCTTTGATAAATGACTGAATAGGCTTTCCTGAATTCACCACATCTACAGTAGCATGTGTTTCATGAAAAGTGTGCGATAGTTGGCCTTCATAGAGTGCAATATTGCTTGATCTTGCGGTTGGATAAGAGATGTACAGTTCGGTGGTAAAAATGTTGTAAAAACATTTTTGCGCAGCAGTTCAGTACTACTGAATGGTTGCACCTCAGGACCCCACCCCTGTATACCTAATGCTGTGTATTTACATACACAATAGAAGGCCAGAGATCCCTTCTGCCTGGTGGTAGCACCCACGTCCACCTGTCCTATATATTGGTTTTAATTAGGTTCCTGACATTTCTTAGACCGCATGCAGAACAAGGTGAGACCTGCACAAATGTATATTGGACTATCAGATGGGGGAGCATTTCTGGGATGTGGGTCCCCCTGGACTGCAGTGGCTGTGTGGCCTCAGGAGCAAAACAGATAAACACGTATTTTCATATTTTCTTTCATCCCTATCGTGTGTTTTGTTTCAATGTAACTCATTTCCCACCTACACTTTTTACTACTTTACCCCTCACTACTTTATCTCTCATTTTGTTACCTCTCACTTATTTACCCTTGCTAGTTTTAGCAGCCTCTCTCACTAAGCTATCCTCACTTTATTCAGGCCGTTACTTATGGCCATAACTATGCGAAGAACCTCGCTAAAAATGCAACATTTTATTGCAATGTTTATTATTAATAAATTGGGAGTTTGAATTGTGCACCTGCAACCTTGACTTTGTATGCAGTACTACTGAAAATGTCTCTGCATGGTCGCACTTCTCATTACTGGTGTGCAACCCAGGACCCCACCCCTATAGTTCTACAGATGTTCAGTGTGCTCTGGCTTCTGCCACAAAATACTTTTCAAACCCCTCTAGCATTAACTCAGTGGCAATCCATTGATTTTTATTTGGAAAATAAATTGCAGGATACACTTTAACACCTTTTAAAGCCCTAGGGGATTTTATTTTTCCAATCACTATTGGTTTACATTGGTGAGTTCCGGGGTAACACTGTCCTTAGATTGTTTAAACCCTGTGGGGGCTTTTTCATCCTCCATTGAGAATTTTTTCCCAGGGGTGCATCGTCAATACAGTGCAGTTTCATCTGCATTATAAACTTGATGAGGGGTGAGGTTTTCATCAGCCACAAGCTTTGCAAACTCAGCCACATTCTCTTCAGCTGCTTCATGATTTGCAGACTGTTACCACCACACACTTTACGCATCAAAATTTCATGATAGGTCTTAAACCTATGCAGCCATCCTTTACCATGATCACACTCAATCAAGTTTTAGTGTATTATTGTACAACTTTGCTTGTTTCTATACTGTGATGCCTGACAAGTCTACACCACACCATCACAAACCATTCCAATAACACTCGATCAAGCTCAGTACTTTTACCATCTTTCATAGTTTTCCTAATGCTCATTTGCTTCTTAGATTCACTTTCTGCAAAGAACTGTAATATTTTCTCCCTTTGATTACACGGTCATACACTGTTGAGGAACTGAGACCATATGTATCACACCGCTTCTTCAATGAAACACTGCAGTCAAGTTTTCGTAATATCTCAACTTTTAACTGTTCCGATATAGACTTGTATTTACGCTTTATACTGGTACCACAACTGTTCTTGAATGGCATAGCAGCACTACTGTCACTTAAACTGTCTGCGGATGCCATAACAGCCCCACCGACCGTTCTTGGAGGCAGTACCCACTGACACTTGTTCATGCTGTGTGTTCTGCCCATGTGGAGTACTTGCTATAACTTTGGATGCCAACACAGTCCTAACATTGCCTGCTTGTGCCACCTCCAGTGTCCTTAGAAGCTGTACCCAGTGACATTTGTTTATGCTGTGTGTTCCGCCTATGTGCAGTACTTGCTGTAACCTTGGATACCATAAACAGCCCAACCGATACCTGCTCTGTCCTTGAAAGCTGTACCCAGTGACACTTGCTCATGCGGTGTGTTCTGCTCATGTGCAGTACTTGCTGTGAGCTTGTATGCCATAACAGTTCCAACGATGCTTCCTGTGTCACCTGCAGTGTTCGTGGAAGCTGTACCCATTGCCACTTGTGTGTATTGCGGTTTACGCCCATGTGCAGAGAATGTTCCGGATTAAAAGAGGTCCTTACCTCTTTTAATCTGGACAAAGCAAATATGCCTGGATTAAAAGAGGTTCCGGACCACAGGTGTTTACCTGTATTTTTATATTTCAATGAGGCATGAAAACAGGACCGATGTGTGAACACAAAATGTCTTTATGTTGTAAACACATCAAACCCATGAAATTAAATGAAATACACACACATTATATTTGTGCATGAAACAAGGTTTCAAAACATAAAAAAGTTTGTGTACTATCTCAGGCACTGAATTTGAATGCTAAGCAATCATTCTATTGCACACACGGTATTTAGTGGCACTTACATATCATCTCCCCAGTAGTGACAGTTACAGATGTCACCAATAGTGCTTTTAGAAAAAAAAAACCATGACATTCAAGAAAGTACAGTATGATTTTTGTAATAATTTGGATAACAGATATTCGGATTAGAGATACTCAAGCTGTATTAGCACAAAAATGGAATATTATGCTAAAATACATGTTTGTTTCGTAAAATGCACAGTGGATGTGTTCTATGCAGTCTGTACATATGTAAATTTTTATTTCTCTGCCAACAGATGACAGAGCAGCACTAGGCTTTGAACTCTTGATTTGGTTATCTTGAAAACAAACAAAAACTATTTATTGTATAACCTGGGAGAGGGCGGAAAACTCCACATAGACGTAAACTGCTTCTGGTGCCAAATGAGTAAACCAAAAATTGCACAGGTGCGAAGACAGTACTTAACATTTCTAACTACAGTAGGAGCTAATCTTCCTTAGGCCATGGCTCAGCATGGCTAGCCATGGCTATCCTATTGTTCTCAACTGCAATACAATACATATAACAATAGAGTAGGGGATTAGCAGAGTAATCCAATTACTCACTTAATCCTATTATAGGGATAGATGGCAGTGGCTTCATCTGTAGGTACATGTTTTGGAGCAAAGTAAAACAAAAAAGCAAACAAAACATCAAGAAATCTGAAAATTGTCAGGAAGAAAGTTTAATTGCTCCAAAACCATGGCTAATCTATGGTTAATGAAAAACATATGCCAAACTATTTTTCTTTAAATTTCTTTCTTCTTGCCTGTGTATACTAAAGTGTACGTATCCAAATGCATTTTTTCATACCTCTTTGGCATAGTGGATCCAAAAACTCCTGCAAACCATTGGGGATGTTCCGTACCACATCACACGAGTAACCATCTTCAGGCAAAAGAAAAGGCAGCTGTAAGTCAGGATCCTCTTCTAACTGAACTTCACGTGCATCACTACGAGCCAACTCATCAGCAGTGTTTTCAGCTACAGACACCACACTCTCAATGAGCTCCTATATCCAATGGAAAGGGAGGGAGCATTGTAAGAATTCAGTGCAAATATGGGTATTATGAAAGTGTCAGTTTAAAAGTTAATGTAATAATTACCGTAGGTATGTAAGGTTCATCTGGTGCACAGTGGTAATTTGTCAATAAAGCATGAAGTTGCAAGGAATTCAGTTTAAAACAGGTATTGTTAATGTTGGGGATATCTTGATGAGAATATTTGTCCATAGTAAGAAGGGTTGTTGCCTACAAATAAAAATGCAAATAAATACAAATAAAAATAAACCATAAAAACGAATTTAATTTAAAATAATATAATTCAAATTGTTTAAGCGTATCCAGCTTTACCACTTCAGACAACAAACATTTGCAAAAGTAGGCAGCTCTGATCCAGAGCTTAACCTTTTGAGTGCCAACGTTGCTGTGAGACATTCAAAATATTTGCTAAAAATGCCAGCGTTGCTCACATTTGTTACCTAAACTTCAAATAAAAAAATGGTGTGTAAAAAAAATAACTATATGTCCTATACTGTATAAGGTAAACATTACAGGTAATTAAGAGGAATAAAAATGTTTGATAGCCAATTTACACACTTATTTTGCCAAATTCACTTGTCACTCAAAGATGTAATGCCACACTATTAGAGTGCAGTACCCAAGGCGCTGCTGTACTGCATACTTCAAGCCAAAATTAAAATACAAATACTAGAATTTTTTTTTCACAAAGTATGTACCATACAGACTGTAGTTACCACATAAAATCTAGAATTTTATAAAGCACCCACCAGTCTTTTTTTTGTTCTATAATCCCAATGGCAGCCAAGACCTAGGGATTTCATCCCTTTCCCAGTAGTTAGAAAGTTTACTTTATTCCTCAGAGACCTCCCAGTTTAGGTATGAATCTCTGCTCATTGCTTTCCTGGTTGTATTTTTCTACAGTTTTAGTTAGATGGGATAGGAAGTGTTATTTTTGTTTCAGGAAAGCTCCTGAAACAAAAATAACACTTCCTATCAAATCTAACTAAAATGCAGGGTGTCACTTTGGAGGGAAGCAGCATGGGAGTGTGGCTCATTTGAAGGTGTCTGTCTATGGTTATCAGGGCTGCTTCTGGCACACTGCTGTAGTTGGAGCCTATGTTTCTGTAAGTCTCCATTAAGATATAGCACTGCAAGCTACAAAAAGCACCAAAGTCCAAAGGTGAAGACTGAAGCTACTATTCTCAATTGTGGAGCATCTGGAATCCACAGAGGGAAGGATCTAGAATGGAGCATTAACCAACATTAAAAATCTCCAAGGCACAAAAAGCAGAGACTCCACGGTGTGGTACAAATCTCTGCTTGTCATGCCTTGGAGAATTGTATCTTCTAATAATTTTTAATGTAGGTTAATGCACCATGAAGCACCTTTTTTTCTGCTCCATTCTAGATCCTTCCCTCTGTGGATTCCAGATACAAGTCCATGGTATATTAATCCAAAAAGCAGGCACTCCACAACCATTTTCACAAAACTTTTGTATTGAAGAACCGAGCACTTTCGGGGATAAACCCCGTCCTCAGGGTACAAATCAATAACAAATACAGCACTGTGAGCCAACAAATAATCCCCAAACCCCACCACAATAAATACCGCTTCCGGTCTACATAAGACCATCAATCAGGAATAGTGCAACAATGAACAAACATCCAGCAGATAAACAACCTGACATCCATCCCTGGGGAGGGACACAATTGTACTGCCTCACCGGGTCAGCCTATATACCCCTGGACCGGAAGTGACATCACTGCCTGACTGCAACCCATTTAGCTCCAAAAGTATTACTTTTAATGTGTCTAGAAACCTGTATAGCACAGGTGTTAAATAGTATTATGCAGCTCAATTAATCTCTACCGAGAAAAATAAAACTTAAAAAACGCGCCTCTGCTCGGCCGGACACGCTACATACGTTCCATTTGCCGGAGCAGAAGTGACGCTTGCGTTCCATTTACCCGGAACCAAGCGTCTATTAGGTCTGAATGGAGACATAAGTATGGGTTATGTATGTAGGCCAACCCGATTGGCACCACTCACTAATGACATTAGTGAAAAATATTTACATATATACAGTGAAAAAATATCTACATTAAAGAAATAACAAAAAATGTACCAACAATAAAAATTAGTGTATATGTATATATATATATATATATATATATATATATATATATATATATATATATATATATATATATATATATATATATATATATATATATGAGAAAAACCAGAGAGCGCACGATGTGATCAATAATGCAAAGAGTATTTTACTGTAATAATAAGAAATGTTTTACAAGATTTAAGTTGATGTCATCTATTAAGGTGGAAACAGCTACTATTCATTGCTGGACATTCCGTTTTACATTTTTTATAAAGGTTTTTAGGTGAAGGCACTTTATGCACTTTATGGGACTTTCGCTTTGTGTATAATCAAAGGATTGCTGGTCTATTGTGAGCTGTGATGGTGACCCCAGTTACTGCTGCTAATGGAGGCATTGACCTCTCTTATCTTGATTACCCTATGGGTAAACTGTTGACCTTTTTTAGAATCAGAAGCTGACGCCATTCTTGACAAAGACTGTTTGAATGAGCAAGCTGGTAAAACACCCTGTGAGGGGATATACAGAGACCTATGGAGAATGTACCGCAAAGAGGTTGATTATAAATGCCATAGTGTCTCACTTAGCGACTACTGTAGGGCTAAAAAAATACCCCGTGGTCTAAGGGTAAAGAATTGCCCAACCATTGGGAGAAATGACCCTACTTTTTGTAGAAGATGGGTCGCCATCTTAAACAAGTGCTCCTTAGACTTGGTGTTATTAATCATTGAGCATTCCAACAAAGAGCTGGTTACCGTAAAAGAAAAAAATCACTGCGTTTGAAGCTGTGCACAAGCCTGCATTACTGGAAGATAAAGACACAGATTGGTTTAACAAATTGAACCAGCAAGTGGCTAAATATCGTCGTGACCTTATAAGGTTTAAGCAAGAAAAATTCAGCAAGGTAGAGGCTGATTACGAACACCACACAGTCTACCAGTGGTTGGGGAATAAACAGCATGATACCAAAAAAACATTCTTCCGCCGCGGCAGAAGATTTGCTACCCAAGATATGTCATCTGGAGAAGGTGGGTCCACCAGTAATAGTGACTATGAGGGCAATCAAGGCCCTAAAAATAGAAGGGGTAACCGTGGTAACTACCCTTTAGGGGTTGGTGTGAGACGTTCCCCACGATTTGAAGCCGCACCCGTCGAGGTGGCCAGAGGAAGAGGAGCAAAACGGGGAAGACCACCACTCCCCAGACGTCCGTAATTTATAATCTATCTTCCTACATTTTGTCATCTAGTGAAGAGAAACTATTGTCTAGGGGACTCTCTTTTGTGCCAACTAGCAAATATGACCCACTTAGGCATCAAGTGGAGTTACATGAATTACAAAGAAAACTGCACATTAAAGAATTCTTTATAAAAAATCCTCCTATCAGCGTGGAACCTGATCCAATACCACATCAGATACGCAAGTTACTACCTAAATCCAAGTTTGATCCCCCGTCCTCGAACCCCACAATAAAAACTTTTATGCGGGTTATGGAACAGGCGACTCCTTCCATGGGTGAAATGAAAAATCCCACAATCAAGGTAATTTATCGGGTGAAGAATGGACAGCCTTGGAGAAATTATCCACGAATGATCAGCTAATATTCCGCTCTGCGGATAAAGGAGGTGCGTTGGTTATCACGGATGTGCAAGATTATGAGGGAGAAATGGCAAGCCAATTGAATGACGAAATGACATATCGCAAGTTACCGTGCGATCCGACAACCAAGTTCACAAAGGAACTAAAGATCATATTGGACACAGTGGTGTCTAAAAACATCATTCACAAGAAATTAGCCAAAGCTTTGATCCCGGAGTTCCCTAAGGTCCCTCTGATCTATTTAATCCCCAAAATCCACAAAAACCCTTTAAAACCCCCAGGTCGACCAATTATAGCGGCGAGAGGGTCGTTATTTCAAATGGTCTCGACTTATTTGGATGAACTGTTCCAACCATGTGTACAAGCACACAAACATTATCTGTTGGATACCACAGACTTGTTGTCCCAATTATTACAGCTTCCTTCAATTCCAGAAGATGTATGGATGTTCACAGTGGATGTCAGCAGCCTGTACACCTCGATCCCTCATGGGGCAGGTGTGCAGGCTGTGAGAAGGTTCCTTACTGATCATCCCTTGTATGTTGGTCCTGACATAAATTTAATCCTTGAATTATTGGAGATGATTCTTTGCAAGAACTATTTTGCTTATTCAAAAGATTTTTTCCTACAGGTCAGTGGGTGTGCGATGGGGTCCCCTGTGGCCCCATCGTACGCTAATATTTTTATGTTCAGGGTGGAGGAAGCTGTGTTTTTTTTTCAAATCCAGAGGTGGCCTCAAAGATTTTTTTTTCTATAAGAGGTTCATCGACGACCTCCTAATCATGTGGAGGGGGTCTGAAATGGAATTTAAAGAGCTATTGGGTACACATAATGCGAGTCCCAGACCCATTAAATTCACCTTCCACATGAGTAAGGAAGAAGTCTCATACTTGGATGTAAAAATTGTTAGGAGTGACGACACAGTGTCGACTTCACTCTTCACTAAGGAAACAGATCGGAATAATTTACTGTTATACAGCAGTTTTCACCCTACCCCGTTAAAGGCTGGCTTACCATATTCCCAGTTTTTGCGGGTTATGAGAATTAACAGTGATCATACAACTGCTATTGAACAGATTGATGTAATGGTTGGCAAATTTGAACAGCGTGGCTATCCTAGACAATTGCTAATGGAAGCTAAAAACAAAGCATTGCATCTAAATAGAAATGATCTGTTAAAAAAGCAAACAAAAGAACAGAACAAAATTTTCCCGTGGGTAACTGTATTTAATCCTTGTAGTAAGAGCACAGGAGCAGTAATTAAACGTAACTGGCCAATGGTAAGCACAGATGAGACTTTGGGTCTCAGTGATACCAGATTCCTGAACTGCTATAAACGCAGCAGGAATTTACGTGACTACTTGGTACATACTGATATGTCAAAACCTGCTAGACCCCAACATTTTTTGCAAGCTAAAAATGGATGCTTCCCTTGTGGTTGCACGACTTGCGGCTTCTTAATCAAAGGTGACAAATTCCCTCACCCATTATCCGGGAAAATGTATGAGATCAGATACCACCTGACATGCAAAATGCGGTACCTAGTGTACCAGATAATATGTCCGTGTGGCATGTCATATGTGGGTAAGACGGAACGGACGTTCCGCGAACGTATGGCTGACCACAGGTCTTCTATAAAACTGGCCCTTGAAACGGGTGACAGTGATCAACCTGTCCCCCCCATTTCGTTCTTAGGAAACATTCTCTGGCATCTATTAGATACCGTATGATAGATTATGTCCCCCCGCTGAGGCGAGGTGGTGACAGAGGATCAGCATTACTTAGAAAGGAGAGTCAGTGGATTCACAGATTAAAATCCTTAGCTCCATACGGACTCAATGACCAGCTCACGTTGAGTTGCTTTTAACATACTAATCATAATGCATGATGTATATTGATGTTTAATCTTATGTTACTGTTTAATCCTATATTGTACCCATATCGTATTTTTCCTTTTTTTACAGATGCGGTTTTTGTATTGGTGGTGGTGGTTGCTACGCTAACATGTCACTATTGAGCGTCGTTAGGCGTCCCTGACAACAGGTATTGCCTGATGACGTCATTTTCGCGTTGGCGGGCTGGGAGTGCAGTCCCGTGCCCGGAAATGCTGTTTGCACTGAGGAGACACTGGTGTATATAAGGTATGCATTTATTATTAGTGGCTAAGCCTGATGACAATGCAATACACATTGAAACGTTGCTAACAGTAAGCCGTGTGTGTATGGAGTGATTATATATATATATATATATATATATATATATATATATATATATATATATTAGTCCACAGAGCAAACGCACACGCTGACATATATTGAAAGACCTGTGCCAGGTATCAATTGCATAGAAGTAGAGTCCTGAACAGTACAGAACAACCGGCACCAGGAAATAAGGAAGTCCAAATGAAATTTCTTTAGTGCATATTTAATGCAAACACATCTTCAAGCTCAGATAGAACAAAGCATGGTATACATCACCCATCAGGCATTGAGATACAAGGTAAGTACTCCCGTCTCCTCGACGGCCGTTTCGGTGCAACAGCACCTTTTTCAAGAGGGTTTGACAACATACTGAGCAAAAGACCTGTGTATTATAGGGCATACAAGACACACTCACCTGCTCTCACTTGCGCTAATCACAGGGATCACGGTCGCCCACTCCATGTGTCTCCTCCACATTGCCGCTGACAGTATCCATCATCGCCGCGCACCGGAAGTGCGTTCGGCATTGTGGAACTGATCTTCAGCTAATGTTGGAGGAGGACAGCAGATAGGTTCCCCCGTCACCGGAAGTGAAGCAAGTGAACAGCAGTAACCATGGCAGCCCAAAAACGCCAGTCATTTACGTGAATAAAGACTGATTAGGAACACAAAAACTGCATTCCACAAAATACATATACATATATACACGGAAAAGACATTGAAAAAAACAAAAAAGGGAAAATTATTACATGTGAAAAAACGAGATAGCATAGTTGCTGTCTGACATGTCACTCATAACCTGTATGTCACGTGACCCACGCCAGATAACCACACAACTCTGCTATACAAAAAACACATCAATCAGATATAACATTTTTAGCAAGAGGGTTATTTGGAGCGGTGCAGATATCAACCATAAATGCATATTAGTGAATAAATGGTGAAAATGAGAACTCCTCATTTAAGCCCATGGGACGCATACAATTTAACTCTTATATCCAATAACACTCTTTTTTCATAAGTAAAGCATGTCTATCGCCACCTCGCCTCAAAGGGGGCACATGTTCCAGTGGCATAAAGGCAAAGTCTCTAATCGAGTGTCCACTGTTCACAAAATGCCTTGCCACTGGGGGCGTATTTGTGTCCATCTTAGTATAGGCTTTGTTTATAGAGGACCTATGTGCCCCTATTCTCTCCTTGAGCATTCGCATAGTTTTGCCCACGTACAATTTGTTACATGGGCATTTAATCAGATAGACGACATATCTGGTCTCACAGTCCATGGTATGCTTGAGACTGTATCTCTTGCCTGTGATAGGGTGTATAAATGTGTTTGCTTTGATCATGTGTCGACAGTTGACACAACCGGAGCATTTTTGTGAGCCAACAGGCTTGGAGAGCCAATTTTTTGACTGGTCCACTTTAGGGCTAATATCCGAGAAGGTGAGTTGCTGCTTTAGATTGTGGCTTCGCTTGAAGCAGGACAGGGGCAGACACTGACAAATTTTTCCCATTATCGGATCGGTGCGTAGGATGTGCCAATGCTGCAGAATGGACTCCTTTATTGATTTTGACGCAACCGAGTAGGTTGTCGCAAAGTGTAGCCTCTGTTCCTTTTCGTCCCTCACCCTGGGGGATAGCAACTCAGACCTCTGTAGACCCTTACATTTGGCTCTGGCTTCAGTAACCTCCTTGCGGTCATACTGTCGTTCAATAAATTGTTGACACATGTCATCGAGTACACTGTCCAGAGATGTTACGTCAGACGTGATGCGTACTGCTCTCAGGAGCTGAGAATAAGGTAAGCCGCGTTTTAGCGGCTGGGGATGGAAACTGGTGGCGAGTAACAGAGTCTTCTTATCTGTTGGCTTTTTGAATAAAGATGTTACAAACATGCCATCTTTAATGGAAATGAGTACGTCCAAAAAATGTATGCTCACTGGGCTGCTGCTGGAGGTGAATCTAATGTTACCAGGGATGTTATTCAGAAACATTACAAATTCATTAAGAAGAGCATCAGTGCCAGTCCATATAAAGAACAGGTCATCAATGTATCTTACGTAACACTTGATGAACCTGGAAAAAATAGGATTGGACAAAATATGTTGTTTTTCATACTGGAACATAAACAGATTGGCATACGATGGGGCCATGTTTGACCCCATCGCAGTACCACGGCGCTGTAAAAAAAATCCGTTATCGAACAAAAAATTATTTTTGTTCTAAACTAATTCCAGTAGTAACAACAAAAAATCAATGGGAGGACCTTTATATACTGGACTGGCACTGATACACTCTCGCACCGCTCCAATACCCTCAACATGTGCTATGTTGGTGTATAAGCTGGTGACATCAAGTGTCACCAGCATACACCCTTCGATTGGTTGGCCAAATCTGCTGAGTTTATTTAAAAAATCAGTGGTGTCACGTAAAAAATACGGACTCTCCTGTACCACCGGCTGCAGGAAAAAATCAATGTACTGCGAGACCGGCTGGCTAATGGAGCCAATAGAGGAAATGATTGGTCTCCCAGAAGGGGAGACCAATGACTTGTGCACCTTAGGCAAACAGTATAATAGAGGTACAATGGGAAATTCTTGCACCAGAAAATCACTAGTCGGCTCATCTATCCAATTAGTCATAAGACCCATTTTGATAACTGAGTCGAATTCACCCTTATACTTTATATATATATATATATATATATATATATAGGATAGTGAAGAAACAACAGAGTGCCAGGCCTACACCTCTACCTCTATATATATATATATATATATATATATATATATATATATATATATATATATATATATATATATATATATATACACATATACACATATACATACACATACACACATATACATACACTTAGCATCGGCACTCACCTTTCCTAGTTTTGGGGTGCCCTATGGCTTGTGACCACATTGTTTAAACAGACATTGTAGGGGCTCTGCACACACTAAATTAACTGATAATAAATAGCGGAGATTTGGTTCATAAATTTATCAATGCATTTAATGCATGTGTGTGTGTGCGGCCCTCAAATATTTAATGGGAGTATTAAGTGGCCCCCACCCAAACTAATTGCAAATAATCTAAGCAAAGCAGCAGCTCCATCTATATCTTCAATGTTCTCCCTGGACCGTGAACCAATAGGAGCCCGCTGTCCGGCAGCCAATCAGGAGTGGCAACCAATGCTGCTCCTGATTGGTTGCTGGCAGGAGCTTGTTGTCCAGCGGGAGCAATGAAGATATCGACAGAGCTGCTGCTTTGCTTAGACAGTGACTATACAGCCGGTCAGTGCACAGCTCTTTCTACCCGGCTGTCATTTCTTTAAATTGTGTGTGCCCAGTGTCAGTGTCACTACCCCTTGGCAACGAGCAATTCCCTCCACCTGGCACCGAGTATGAAGCCCCTGGCATCAAGCAAGAACCCCCTAGCAATGAGCATGTACTGTAGGTAAGCTGCACTTCTGTATTAAATATGTAATGGGCATTATGGTGTGTTATATAGTATGTAATGGGCATTACGGTTTGTTAAACAGTATGTAATGGGCATCATGTGTGTTATATAGTATGTTATGGGCATTACGGTGTTCTATAGTATGTAATGGACATTACGGTGTGTTATATATGAGCATTACGGTGTTCTCTATAGTATGTGATGGGCATTATGGTTTGTTATATAGTATGTAATGGGCATTATGGTGTGTGGCCTTATGTGCAATTGGCATTGCTGCGTTTGGCTTTATTTGTAATGGGTGTTACAGAGTTTTCTAAAATGCGTAATGGGCATCACGGTTTGTTATACAGTATGTAATGGGCATTATGGTGTGTTATATGGTACAGTATGTGTTGGGCATTACGGTTTGTTATAGAGTATGTAATGGGCATTATGTTGTGTGGCCTTATGTGTAATTGGCATTACAGCATGTGGCTTTATTTGTAATGGGTATTATGGAGTTTTCTAAAATGTCTACTGGGCATTACGGTGTGTGGTCTAATGTGTAATACCATGCCCTTTTTGTGATGACACGCCTCCTTTCTATGAGGCCATGCACCCTTTTCGCCGTGCGGCTACACCACGCAAAGGTCCGACTTTCTACAAAATTTTGATCTGGGACCACCATTACCATTTTTTTAGATTTGCCTATGGGTAAATGATCATTATTGGGTGGGGGCAGATTATTCCTGCCGCTGGGATGTGGTGTGACAGTCTGCATGCTGTGATTAGTGATCTGTTCAGCATTCATTAATGAGCTTGTTTACATGTAGAAGGAATGTGCACAATTTGTGTGAATTGTGCTGTTGTGCGGCTTTGACACACATGAGAGATCGCTGACTGTCAATTAACAGTTTCTTATATAGCGCATACATATGCTGCAGCGCTTTACAGAGTATAGTTGAACATTCACATCAGTCCCTGCCCCAGTGGAGCTCACAATCTATATTCCCTACCACATGCACACACTAGGGTTAATTTTGTTGGGAGCCAATTAACCAGTATATTTTTGGATTGTGGGATGAAACTGGAGTACCCGGAGGAAACCCACGCAATATACAAACACTGCACAGCTAGAGCCATGGTGGGAATCGAACCCATGACCTCAGTGCTGTGAGGTAGTAATGCCAACCGTTACACCATCTGTGCTGGCCTATCTGTAATGTGAGACGCTTATTAAGCAGTGCTTCTGCCGGGGTTAGGGGAACAAGTACCATTTCCTGGGGTACAGCAGCCGACACATCACACAAGTCCAAGATGTCTGGTGGAATCTGTTTTATTAGACAGCAACATACAATAAATCCCTAATTGTAATCATTCCTAACCCTACAACATCACAGTAATGCCCATTTCAGACCGCACATATTAACCGTTATATTGGCTTTTTTTACCGTTTCAAAATGTTAATATGTGCGGTCTGAAAGGTGCAGAGTGATTTTACAGTTTCCAAAAAAACTGTTTTTCGAAACGGTAAAAATGCATTGTCCTACCCGTTTCAGACCCGTTATTTTGGTGTCTAGAATGAGTCTGAAACTGTATATCCCCCCCCCCCCCCCCAGCGCAGGGAAGGGAATGAATGCGCTGGGGGCAGGGGTTCCCTGCATTGTATATTATATGAGTGGAGGGGTCCCTACAGGGAGTGGGAACTAGTAGTACACCCAGCGCCTCTGGTCTTAAGAGCAGTGCGGGATCCCTAGCAGCATCCCCCCGCATCTTTCGGACACTTGTGTGTGGGGCACTCTGTCCTATCCTGCCCAGGGTGTGAGTGGGGGCCGCTGCTACTGCTGGGGGCGCAGTGGGAAGCTCCCAGCAGCAGCAGCAGGGTGTATGGATAGATGGAGTGCCCCGAGGAGGTGAGGGGGGCCGGGCGGCTCAGGCTGGGCTGCGGGCGGCTGTCTGCCCTGTCCCAGCCAGTGTACCTGCAGGTACCGGAGCGAGGCGGCTGCTACCTCCAGCAGCGGGGTGCGAGCAGCGGGCCCGACGTGGATGCCCTGCTGCCTCCTCGCCCACCCCGGGGTGGGGGGGGCTGCTTCCCGGAAGTATCCCGCCATATCCCTGCCACCTTGAGACCACAGCAATGCCCCTATACCCGCCGTATGCCTCCCACCATGAGACCACAGCGATGCCCCTATACCCGCCATATTCCTGCCACCATGATTCCCCTATACCTGCCATATCCCTGTTACCGTGAGACCACAGCAAAGCCCCGATACCCGCCGTATCCCTGCCACCTTGAGACCACAGCAATGCCCCTATACCCTCCGTATCCCTGCCACCTTGAGACCACAGCAATGCCGGGGGGGGGGGGGCAGTGAATTTTTACCCGCATTCCCAGTATTCCTTTCAAACCACAAACATGCTTTAGACCAGGTATTTTTATGCGATGTGAAAGGGGTTAAACTTGCTCTGACCCGTTTAAAAAAAAAAAAAACATTTTAAATACCTGGTCTAAGCAAGTTTTGCTGTGTGAACGCAGCATACTGTAATTGTCACCAAGCACAGCTCACTGGCTTCCTCTCACAGACACTCTGCCTTTACCCCAGGCAGTTTGAGAGACTTAATGGGGCCTACCCATGTAGCAATTTATTGGCATTTTGGCAAGTTATTCCACTAGATCACCTAGGGAGCTGGTAGCCTGTTGCCACACATTCGCAAGGGCTACGCGTTTGCAGGGCATGCAAATGTATGTTGCACAGGAACATGCATTTGCAGGCCGGGGGGGACGCCAACATCTTTCAATGGTTGCCGACGCCATATGCGTGGACGCTTGGGGAGAAGTAAGTGTGCATCTGACATTTGCCCGCCCCCCGCCTCTCTGTCATGCCTCATTAGCAGGAGAACGACCAGTGTTCTCATTGGAATGCCCATGAACAGAGCAGGGAGGGAGAGTCGGGCATCTGCGCTGCCAGCAGAGATAATAGCCACTGGCCCAACAAAGAGCAGGTCTGCGCCTAATTTAAATCTTGTGCTGGTTCAAGATACAAATAATGCAGACCTGCTCTGACTGTGAAACAGATGTCAGGGCAGGCTGCTCTTCCTTCAATTCTATGCCCAGCTGCCTGCCTCACCGCTCACCCTGCCTGCACTACTCAGCCTGCCTGGCTTCAAGCAGCACTTCTGTAATAGGCTTTACGGCATGCAGTATATACTGTATAATGGGCATTACAGTGTGTGGCATAACGTGTAATGGGCAATACATTGTCTGGTATAACATAATGGGCATTATGGCATGTCACCTAATGTGTAATACATGTGTGATGTGTAATAGGCATTGCGGCATACATTTTTAACGGTGATGTTATACGAACATTTTCATTAAACATTTAAAAAATAAAATGTTTATTTTTACAGTGACATTTTACATTTCTAACGAAATTTTTTTTTTTTGAAAAAACAAAACACAATTAAATTCCATAGACAACAAACCTTACGGTTTCACATGTCCCATTAAGGCTCCCATGATCTGGCATTTCAGAAACCTGTTGCAACTCTTCCACTCCTTAATGGACGTGTTCCTTGTCTAATACAGATATGGTATGCCATCACAGGCAAGTGCAGATTCAGCATTCTCACAGAGTGAGATTGCCGTCACTCACACAATGGTGGAGCTGCTAATTCACAGATGCAGTTTATGCAGCTGAAGGTCTGAGCAGAAGACAGAGCTGAGCAGCTGGGGTAAAAGTGATGTTGATTGGGGGAGGATACAGTGTATTGTGGATGGGGAGGAATAGAAATGTGTAAATGTGTAGATGTTGGGACGGCTAAGCAGCACTGAAGGGGGCTAACAAAGCAAATGGGTGGAAAAAAAAGTGGCACAGATTGTGGGAGGTAAGCCAGAGTGTTGTGATTTGGGTGGGAAGTAGTGAAACAGTTGGAGGAAAGACAGTGTACCAGATAGGAGAAAGACAGTAGCAGGGATTGGGGGCAGAGCAAAGGGGGTGAAGGGAAAACAGAGCAGCACAGATGGAAAGGGGTGACAGCAGTACAGATTAAAGGAAACTGTGGCATGGATGAGTTGGCAAAGCAGCAGGGATGGGGTGGGGGATGATGAAGTTGCTGTAATAAACTTTGAAACGTTGATTGCATCTCCGCTTTGAGAACCTCTATTGAAGAGAGTGCTGCCCTACCCGTTTCACTATTATTGGACCCCCCTGCTGGGAGAATCCAGGTGATGGCACCCCAAGCAAGTTTATGACTAAGGTGTGCTCACCCAAATTGTGACTATATATATATATATATATATATATATATATATATATATATATATATATATATATATATATACAGTATACACATACATACATATACATACACACACACAATTAATACCAGTTAGAACCTTGTTGAAAATGGACTAGGGATAGAAGAGAAGATATTGCAAGGGGCATCACCATGATTCTACGTAAAAGACCATCAAAATTTTAAAGTGGTGTCCAGATATTTAGTTACTGTATGTCCCTGATGGAGTATATATTACAAAAAAAAGAGAACCCTCTCTGAAATGATGGAGTTAAGAGAATAGCACTCACACTTAAGTTAAGGATGTTTTGCCATCTTAAAATTTACAAAGTTAGTTTGTAAATAAACATAATATTATATGATTGCATTACAGTACATGTATTAGGACAACTAAGTGTGTTAAATTTATAATGCTTACCTGTACTATTCTGCTAAGGTGACAGTCTGCAGCAAGCTCCAGACCCTGCTTTTCAGCCCAGGCCTCTATATGAGCTAACTGCTGGCGAACGATGGCGCCCCAATAGTGAGAACATAAGCCAGAGTCTGGATCAGTGACCAGCCTGTTGAAGAGCCACATGTTGATAAAGTGGAAAAGCTGGGAGAAGAGTTGGATGGTTAAAGCTGCATTCACCCGACAACGCCTCAGAAGAGACATGGCTCCTGTTAATGTGTGTAGGACATCATCTAGAAATACATTTTACAAAATTGTAAAAAAAAAAAAAGGGAAACATTTTTAGATTAGATTAATATTAAGAGACAAAGCATTAGCCTACTAAAATATTTAACTAAAAATGTATAGTTTCATCTTAAAAATAACTGTGTAATAAATTATCAATATTTCTGAAAAAAAAAATACTAACAAGCACCTTGCAAATAGAAAGGTGTATACTTTAATTACATACATTTAAGCATTAAAAAGTTGTGCAAATTAAATGTATTTGTTTCAGGAGAATGTAGACTGCCTGTCAACAGATCACATCTATGCAATAATCCTTCCTAGCCATAAAGAATGGGTATGGGTTGACAATGTAGACAAGCACAATAGTGGCAGGGATCTGTTGTATTTGACATGCCAACGATACTGTACATCACATTACTATCAAGTCGGATTCCACAAACCAATTCCCCTCTTGAAGAGAGAAATAATCTAAATATATTCCTACTCTGACACTAGTATACACCATACATAAGCTGAACTAGCAATTAAAAAAAATCACAAAATATTCAGTAGGGTTAAAAAAATAACTATATGCATCCTATAGTTCTGGAATCAATTATCAGATATGGTATGCATGTTTTTTGGGAGATTAAAATGTCATTCTCTCATTTATATCATTATACCTAGCTTTTA
This sequence comes from Crinia signifera, assembly GCF_055691185.1. Classification (NCBI taxonomy): domain Eukaryota; kingdom Metazoa; phylum Chordata; class Amphibia; order Anura; family Myobatrachidae; genus Crinia; species Crinia signifera. The sequence continues at coordinate 117,081,355 of NC_139219.1, read as the reverse complement.
CTAAATTGTTTTTCAGTGCTCTTCATAGTGACTCTATAGGGAGAATCACTTGGTGCTTCTACAAGACAATTATTTAGCCCTTGTATTCTCGCTCTTTTTCTGGATAACAATAGATCCCATAAATGTACATCTTCAAATATTTCTGTAAAATGCCAACTATTAAATATAGCGTAAGATTACCATTTCAAAATATATTTGACCAATGCCAAATGTACTACTATACAATTGTCATGTAAAATGCAATGTTATAGTATAAATTACTGTTAAAGTGTATGCTACTAAAGTTTTCTGACCTATTTTAGGCCTTTGTGAGATGTTCTCTTCTGGATCTTCTAAAAAAGCAGGCATAAAATTGCTCAGCTCTGACTGTAGACAATGCACCAAATACCTAATTTAATGCAGAGAAAACAAACATGAAAAATAGGATGCAAAATTATAGTTGTAAACACAAAATATGACATTGATGCATGCTGAATCGGCACAATGCAAAGAGGATAACACTGCTAGATAAATGACAGTTGGAACAAGATACGGCCACCGGGTCACTAGCATGATGGTCGACAATCATTAGGACAACATCATTAGGACGACAGGATCATTAGAACAACATGGGTTATTTAACTTTTTTTTTTGCCAAAATGTGCAGGCGGTATTTCATGCCCTGGGAGAACAAAATAGTGTGCCGAGCATACCGTGCACGAAGCATGGCGAGCGTAGCAAGGGTACATTTTGGTGTCCATGTTGACATGACATGAAATGTGCTGACAGGCGATATTTCATGCCCTATCATCCACTAGGGCGTGGTGGGAGAATAAAAGTGTGCCGAGTGTAGCGAGACAAGGCACCGTGCCCGAAGCATGGCGAGTGCAGCAAACCATGCAAGGGGACGCGGTGCTAGGTTTTAGTGTTTATGTTGACATTCCGGTAAAAAAAAAAAAAAAAAAATGTTGACTTTCCATGTCGACCTTCCTGCATGCATTCCTTAACTCATGTCGACCTAAATGCATGTCGACAATAATGCTGGTGACCTAATGATTCATACCCGTTGGAACACTATTTTAGAAATCCTAAGAAGTCTGAAAGCAAAACTAAACAGAATGTGAAATGATCTATTGTAGATATTGCATTTAATCGATACATATATAATTTGTTATATGCAGTTGTGCTCATAAGTTTACATACCCTAGCAGAATTTGTGATTTTCTGGCCATTTGTCAGAGAATATGAATGATAACTCACAAACTTTTCTTTCACTCATGGTTAGTGGTTGGGTGAAGAAATTTATTGTCAAACAACTGTGTTTACCTGTGTCTACCAAAATGACTCTGATCAAAAGTTTACATACCCCAGTTCTTAATACCGTGTATTGCCCCCTTTGACAGCTTGAAGTCTTTTGTGTTCGTTGTGGATAAGGCACTTTATTTTCTCAGACGGTAAAGCTGCCCATTCTTCTTGGCAAAAAGCCTCCAGTTCCTGAAAATTCTTGGGCTGTCTTGCATGAACTGCACTTCTTGATCTCCCCAGAGTGGCTTAATGATATTGAGGTCGGGAGACTGAAATGGCTACTCCAGAACATTCACTTTATTCTGCTGTAGCCAATGACAGGTCGACTTGGCCTTGTGTTTTGGATCATTGTCATGTTGGAAAGTCCAAGTACGTCCTATGCGCAGCTTCCAGGCTGGTGAGTGCAAATTTTCCTTCAGTATTTCAGATAACATTCTGCATTCATCTGGCCATCAATTTTGCCCAATTTTCCAGTGCCTTTGTAGCTCACACATCCCCAAAACACTAGCAATCCACCTCCGTGTTTCACAGTAGGAATTGTGTACCTTTCCATCATAACGCCTTGTTGACTCCTCTCCAAATGTAACATTTATGGTTGTGGCCAAAAAGTTCAATTTTGGTTTCATCACTCCAAATGACTTTGTCCCAGAAGTTTTGAGGCTTGTCTGTGCTGTTTGGAGTATAGTAAGCGGGATGCTTTTGTGGCATATGCGTAGTAATGGCTTTTTTTCTGGCGACTCGACCAAGCAGCCCATTTTCTTGAAATGCCTCCTTATTGTGCATCTTGAAACAAGAGAGTCCTGTATTTCAGCTGAAGATATTTGTGGATTTTTCTTTGCATCCCGAACAATTTTCCTGGCAGTTGTGGCTGAAATTTTTGCTGATCTACCTGACAGTGATTTGGTTTCCTCAGAATCTCTCATTTTCCACTTTTTAATTAGAGTTTTAACACTGCTGATTGGCATTCTCAATTGCTTGGATATCTTTTTATACAGTTCAATTACCTTTTCCCGCAGATCCTTTGACAATACTTTTGCTTTCAACATGACACAGAATCCCGACACACGTCAGGGCAGCACTGGATGAAAGATACAAGGTCTTTCAGGAGTCCAGAAATTGACCTTTTATTCACACACACACACACACACACACACACACACACACACACACACACACACACACACACACTGATTACAAGCAAACAGATAACAGGTGAGGATGGTTACCTTAAATAGCCATCCAAACCCGTTTGCGTCAACTTGTGTGCATGTTATAAGGCCAAAATCTCCAGGGTATGTAAACTTTTGATCGGGGTTATTTGGGTAGTTTCTGTTGTCATTATGATTTAAAATGAGTGAATTAACAAAAAAAGAGAAAAAAAAAAACTCGGGTGGGATGCACTCTAGATCCCCTAACTGAAGTTGTTCTGTTAATTTATTTTATTCATTTTATTTATATATTTTTTCTGCTGTGCATTATAATTTTTTTGTATTTTTTATTTTATTAAAATTATTTTATTTTAATATTTTAGTATTTGTGATGATATTATATGAAGGTAATTTCGTTCTGACACAGGTATCACAATTGATGTGTATCTACTTCCCAGACTGAGGTCTAAACGCACATACCACTGCCGTGTGAACAAGACCAGGCGAAATGTACGTCCAGGAATCGCCGCTCACGTGACCAGCTGTCGGTCCCCATGTCGCCGAGAGTTACAGCGGGCTACAGCGTCTAGACCCGGTAATCGGACCCCCTCTGGTGTGTGCGGTTAGACTTCAATCTGGGTCCCACTAACACAAAGCAGGGCAGTGGTCCGTGTGCATCATACCTTCTTTTCCTTCTTTGTCCTATATGGGAGATGGGTGATTGAGCTCAATCTATTTGGTCCGAGTGTAATGGTGGCTATCATTTTGCACAGTTGTTCCTGGGTTAACAATAATATATAGTGGGATACTGTACCTAGTAACTCATTACGCAAACCAACTTGAGTATTGCGGTGGCGTGAGTGCATATCTATAATGCTTGGTGACCAGCGCTCAGGCACTAACATGCATAGGATGTAGTGTGCGTGTACTATATGCGTATAGTGATAGACAAGTCTGTGAGCCAGTATATAAAATGAAAAGTTATTTATTGAAGCGGAGTGAAAAGACAAGAAAAATGACTGCACTGTTAAGCGCTGTGTTACAGCAGCTGTTGATAGCCGGGGTATGGCTAAAGGACACAGCGTGCTGTTGACACAGTCTCCTGTGTGGGAATGCACAGTCAGGTAGGGGAGGGGGGGTGATGGTGGGTGGGGGCAAGTGGGGGATCGGGGAAACACAGTTCGGAGGTACTGGATTTGGGCGGTGCCCAGATAGTCCCGGACTGTAAATGCAGGAGTTAGACAGCTGGATGCCCACAACGGGGGGAGTACAGTCCTGGGTCAAGGAAGGTGTCAGGTTGTCGTCGAAGGCTGGCGTCCCAAACACCTCCGGCGGTGCACCGTGCACGTACCTGATACCCGCTTGATCTTCTCCCGTCTGGAGGGTCCTCGGCGATGTCCACGGCTTGGAGACTGTACCGGCGTCTGCTGCAGGAGAGGACGCCGGCTGTCGATCCACGCCGCTTCTACAACAAACAGCCGCACTTCCGGGTTCTGCGGAGATCGCGTAATCGGAGGTGTGAGCTGGTTGGTGGAGCAGGGTGGGCTCGACTCCTGGATAGGAGGAGACTTGGAAGCTTGTAGAGTGATGTTGTGTAGATGGATCCAACGCGTTTCTGCCCTTGTGGGGCCTTTCTCAAGGATACCTGGGGTTGCTGGTGAGCCTGGTTTATAGGGGTTGTTAGTCACTCCCTCTTGGTGGGTGGTGGCCATAGGTTCCCGGCGCTGTCAATCAGAGAGGTTGTGTAATCAGCTGATTGCACGGGGTTCTCTGTCAGTTTCATCTCTGTGCAGCAAGAATTATAATGCATTGTGTGCATATGCATACTGGAGGTACTGTTCTGTGTGAGGTGATTAGCCTATGGGTGATGCCATGTATCATCTAGAGGTTGTTCCCAGGTTAAAATCTATGTTCAGCCCTTTAGGTGCTAGTGTCTGCAGTTGGAAAATCCAAAACAGTTCCCTTATATCAAGTTGTTGGGCAAAGTCCCCTCCCCTCCAGTTTTTCTTAGGTGCTTCTATGATGGTGAATTCCAATCCCTTGGGATTGGAGTGATGTTTTGCTTTGAAATGTGAGGACACACTATGCTGTTCAAAACCTCTTTTAATGTTCCTCACATGTTCATATAGTCTGGCACTCAAAGACCTAATAGTTCTACCCACATACTCTAGTTTGCAGGGACATCTCAAAAGGTATATGATACCTGTAGTGTTGCATGTAAAGGTACTTATGTAGTAACTGGGCTGCCGATTTTGAAATCGGGTCCATCGCATCGCATCGCACCCGACCAAATCGCATGCGATGCGATGCGATGCGATGCGATGCGATGCGATGGACCCGATTTTTCCATAGGATTCAATGTTAAAATGGACTGAGTCCATTTTAACATGGAATTCAATGGGAAAAAGGAGTCCTTTTCATACCCCTACTATCCAAGTGGGCATGGAGTTGGATATAAACCTGTGGCGAGCGTAGCGAGCCACCGAGCCCGAAGCGTGGCGAGCGTAGCGAGCCCCGCGAGGGGACACAGAATACCGTCCCCTCGCGGGGCTCGCTTCGCTCGCCACGCTTCGGGCTCGGTGGCTCGCTACGCTCGCCACAGGTTTATATCCAACTCCATGCCCACTTGGATAGTAGGGGTATGAAAAGGACCCCTTTTTCCCATTGAATTCCATGTTAAAATGGACTCAGTCCATTTTAACATTGAATCCTATGGAAAAATCGGGTCATCGCATCGCATCGCATCGTATCGTATGCGATGCGATGCGATATCGCATCGCATCGCATCTGATTGTATGCCTTAACTTAAGGCATACAATCAAAAAATTGGCAGCCCAGATACTACATAAGTACCCATGTAAAGTGTTCCCTATGTGCGAATGTCCTGTCTATAGTTGTGGAGTACCAGGTCATCTGTTTTTTGGTGGTCAGGTCTTTGCATGCCTTGCACCCTGAGCATCTCCCACAATGAAAGAAGCCCTTACTGTCGGTCAGGGTCGTCTGTTTGATGGATGTGGGTTTTAAGTGATTTTTGGTCAGTTTTTGTTTCAGGTCTGGGGCTTTTCTGAAAACTACTGTCGGTCTGTTTTGTACGTGTGTGGTGAGGTCAGGGTCTTCGCATAGGATGTGCCAATGTCTGTTTAGAATCTTTTTGAGCGGGTCAGCTGCTTGGTTGTATTGGGTGATGAAGAGTATTTTATTGTTGTCTGTGGTTTTATTTTTGTCTTTGACTATCAATGTCTCACTACGTTCCATTTTAAGTATGTCTTGTTGTGCTTTTGTAACTAATTCTAGGTCATAGTTCTTTTCTAGGAATTGTTGTCGCATTTCTGTCGATTGTAGTTCATAGTCAGATGTTTTGGAGCAGTTACGTCTTAACCTGTGAAATTGTCCTTTTGGTATGTTACTGAGCCAGGGTTTGTAGTGTCCACTGTTGTATAAAATGTAGCTGTTCACATCTACATTCTTTTTGTATGTTTTGGTATGTATTGTGTTCTGGTCTATGTATATCTCCAAATCTAGGAATTGGACTGATGTCTTGCTGAAGTGTGTGGTGAATTTTAAATTTCTATTGTTTTCGTTCAGTTGGTGTATGAATTGGTTAATGGAATCTTCTGAGCCTCTCCAAATGAATATGATGTCATCAATGTATCGCCGCCATAGGATCAAGTTGGCGCTCCAGTCATGCTCACCCCAAATATGGTCCTCCTCCCACTTGCCCATAAAGAGGTTTGCATAACTGGGCGCCACTTTTGATCCCATGGCGGTCCCGGTGGTCTGTAGATAAAATGCATTGTCGAACCAAAAGTAGTTGTGTAGTAAAATGTAGTCTAGGGATTTGATAATAAAGTCTATGTGTTCTGGCGGTAGTTGTGATGCTGTTTCTAGAAAGTGTCTGGTGCTGTTGAGGCCTTGTTTGTGGTTAATTATTGTGTAAACCTATGGCCACCACCCACCAAGGGGGAGTGACTAACAACCCCTATAAACCAGGCTCACCAGCAACCCCAGGTATCCTTGAGAAAGGCCCCACAAGGGCAGAAACGCGTTGGATCCATCTACACAACATCACTCTACAAGCTTCCAAGTCTCCTCCTATCCAGGAGTCAAGCCCACCCTGCTCCACCAACCAGCTCACACCTCCGATTACGCGATCTCCGCAGAACCCGGAAGTGCGGCTGTTTGTTGTAGAAGCGGCGTGGATCGACAGCCGGCGTCCTCCCCTGCAGCAGACGCCGGTACAGTCTCCAAGCCGTGGACATCGCCGAGGACCCTCCAGACGGGAGAAGATCAAGCGGGTATCAGGTACGTGCACGGTGCACCGCCGGAGGTGTTTGGGACGCCAGCCTTCGACGACACCCTGACACCTTCCTTGACCCAGGACTGTACTCCCCCCGTTGTGGGCATCCAGCTGTCTAACTCCTGCATTTACAGTCCGGGACTATCTGGGCACCGCCCAAACCCAGTACCTCCGAACTGTGTTTCCCCGATCCCCCACTTGCCCCCACCCACCATCACCCCCCCTCCCCTACCTGACTGTGCATTCCCACACAGGAGACTGTGTCAACAGCACGCTGTGTCCTTTAGCCATACCCCGGCTATCAACAGCTGCTGTAACACAGCGCTTAACAGTGCAGTCATTTTTCTTGTCTTTTCACTCCGCTTCAATAAATAACTTTTCATTTTATATACTGGCTCACAGACTTGTCTATCACTATACGCATATAGTACACGCACACTACATCCTATGCATGTTAGTGCCTGAGCGCTGGTCACCAAGCATTATATATTATTCTCTGAGTTGGGACTCACTCGACTTAGCAGCCGGCAAATTTAGGTTTGAGCGCCACCATCAACTATTGTTAGCATACTGTGAGTGCATATCTGTTATTTTTGATCTGCCATATATTGGTTCAGACACAGTGCGTGTTCAATCAGTGGATAATCATTACCTAACAGCTGTCTGTTAACCCGTTAAGGACTGTCTACATATCTATGTGAATAGTATGTTTGGGAGAGCTCGCTGTTGAATTGTTTCAGGTGATACACTGTTGCAATTGGCATGAGTTTGAACTGCAGCATGGTTACATATGTTTCAAATGACACATAAGGTACTATTGTTTCCCTTTCTATATACTATGTTATTATAGCCCAGTTGATTGTAGGAACACATTCAGCCTCCATAGGAATAAAGGTAGCACCAAGATATACGTAATCAACTACATTTTATTGTATATATGTATATAAAAATTGTGTGTGTATATACTTAATTTTCTTGGCAATTTTTGAATTTTCCTTTGACCAATGATTAGACCCCTACCATCACTCATTTGAGTGAAACACCTATACCACCTATGGTATATTATGGACAGGGTGATATGATGGACAACTTTTCATCCATTTCATATTATGCCAATGATTACTGAGAAGTACTGTAGATACACATCAATTGTGATACCGGTGTCAGAACGAAATTACTTTCATATAATCGCTGGGAATTTGAATACAATCTTTTTACACAGCATATTAGTAGGGGATATATTAATATCACAAATACTAAAATATTAAAATAAAATAAAAAAAATGAAAAATAAAATAATAGTGCACAGCAGAAAAAATATATAAAAAATTAATAAAATAAATTAACAGAACAACTTCAGTTAGGGGATCTAGAGTGCACCCCACCCGAGTTTCTTATTTCTCTTTTATTTGTTAATATGACTTGGTCCAACTCGGTGGTGCACCACTGAACATCACAGTCACAACCCAGGAGCCGTTAGGGCCAGAGGTGTTGAGTGGTGTATAATAAAATAATTATATAAATTAGAATCAGTTATATCCATTAACATATTCCATTAATCTAATTAATTATCCCTATATATATAGTGCAGTTCCCCAAAACAATCCTTGTTAAAATGAGTAAACACAGTAGTTTGAAAATATATGGCTTCACCCAACCACTAACCATGAGTGAAAAAAGTTTGTGCGTTATCATTCATATTCTCTGACAAATGGCCAGAAAATCAAATTCTGCTAGGGTATGTAAACTTATGAGCACAACTGTAACATACACAGAATTTAAATGTAGACCGTCTCTAATGGTTGCCAATAGATAATACATTCAAAGGTTTCCCCAATATCTTTGTTTGAATGCAGTAAAGAGAAATCTATGGCTAACATTGATATAAGTACAAATAATGTGAATGGACATAGGACTCAAAATAATTTCTTATAAATGTACTTGATTACAAATCTATTATAGCACAGGAAATATATTTAAATTAAATTACAATATAGTACTATAAGATAATTACTTTTAATTATCACATTTACATCCATACATTCACACACATTGGGTGAGATTTAATAGGGTGAGAGATTCAGAAAGTGAGAGATTTGGTAAGAAATCTCAATTTTTTTTTTTTTTTTAAGTGGCAATCATTTGCACTGCAAAGCCAGTTTGATTTTGAAGTGTAAATGATTGGCACTTTAAAAACTGGAGATTTCTTACCAAATCTCTCATCCTATTAAATCTCACCTATTATATTTGCCCACATTTTGCCTTATGCTTTGCAGAACTTTCTTAAGTACCTATGTTCTAATGACCGTCAAAAATGGGTTAACCACTGATGTTTGATGGCTTTCCAATGGAAGACTGCAGCTATTAGCAGTGCTGTGAAGTGATGGGAGTTTGCTTTCGGAATCCCTTCATTAATGGATGGTTACAATTAAAAGCCATCATTACTGTATATAAATGCAGCTTTAGAAACTTTAAGCAGGAACATTTGATGAAGTTTGAAAAGGTGAAATCTGTTTTAAAAGTACAATATAAATGGGAAAGTTTGTTCCTAAAAGTCGAAGCACAGTCGTTCATAAAATTTCTTGACACTATTTTAAGTTATCCAGCCATTAGCTCCACAGTTTGTAGCTAGACATTAAAAAGGTCGACAGTCAGAAGGTTAACCTACTTGTTCATACTATACTATCCAAGTTTTACACTATTCAACTTCTCAGAGGGAGAAGTCGCATAAAAATACCCTTGAATCTCCTGGGGGATTCCCGGGCGACAGGAACACATACGGTCCTTTTGCATGCAATACAATTTCCTGCTGCTGTGAGGCTGCCGTCGTTCGACTCCGATCTGATGCGTACAAGACTGCATGTGAAATCGGATCAGATCTCAAACACATTTGGTTAGGACACATTTTACTTAATTTCTCAAACCAAACCATCAGAATTGCCAAATCAAACAAGTAATTTAAATCAAAACTGGATACATTTTGGCCACTAAGGGAGATAGGTTAAACTGGATGGACTAACCTCTTTTTTCAGCCTTAATTACTATGTTACTATGTAAGTGAATAGCCAGATCAAGATTCTAATAGTGCCAGAAGCATGGCGAGCGCAGCAAGCAACGCGAGGGAACACGTAACACTGACACTGTGTCTATTTTGACCAATGATGAAAACATGACAAACTCCTGTCCAGACCCCCAAAAAATCATATGTTGAGGTTGCATCAAAATTTAACATGGAATTTGCAACAAAATAAATTGGTGTTAATCACTAGTATTAAATTGGTGTTAAGCACTAGCATTACATTTAACTTGTACACAAACATAAGAAAAAAAATGGTACTTGTGTATTAGCACGGCGCCCACTAAGTAGGAAAACTGCATCACATCGCATGGGCCATTTAGTGCCATGCGATTTTCCTATGTAATTTATTCACTACTCTCTCAGCCCCAGGCCATCGCATTGCATCTGCCGCAAAATTGCATGCGATTTTAAATCGCATGCCATTTTATAGGGTGTGCGATGCCATGACATTAGGTATACAATCATCGCATCAGCCGCAAAATCGCATGCAATCTGCTGCAATTTTAAAGGGTGTGTGATGCCATGACATTAGGTATACAATAATATGATTGTATGTCCCAAAAATAGGTTTAACGCACCCACCCACTTTCCACGCCCCCGTGGCGAGCGCAGCGAGCCCCGCGAGGGGCGGCGGAATGCGTCCTCCGACTTTTTCATTACCCCACTATCCTTGTCGGCGTGGAGTTGATTCTATATAGCGTGGCGAGTGCAGCTTCGGGCTCGGTGGCTAGCTGCGTTCGCCATGCTGCGGGCTCGGTGGCAAGCTGCGCTCGCCACACTATATAAAATCAACTCCACGTCGACGTGGATAGTGGGGTAATGAAAAAGTTGGAGGACGCATTCCGCTGCGCTCACCACGCTTCGGGGTGGCGTGGATAGTGGGGAGGGTGCGTTACACCTATTTTTGGAACATACAATACAAACATATTATTGTATACCGAATGTCATGGCATGGCATACCCTATAAAATCACATGCAATTATTTATTTAACAGTTTCTTATATAGCGTATACATATTCCGCAGCGCTGAACAGAGAATATTTGAACATTCACATCAGTCCCTGCCATCGCTTGCAATTTAAAATCGTATGTGATTTTGCGGCAGAAGCGATGCGATGGCCAGGGGCTGAGAGCAGTGAATAAATTACACAAAAAAATCATGGCCCATGCGATGCGATGTGATTTCCCTACGGTGCAGTACGTATGTTAATTGGGTGCCGTGATAATACACAAGTACCGAAAAAATAAATGAAGGGTCTTACTTAAAAGCCATCTGGACCAAATGAGCCAAAACATCCTGAGAATCTAATGTGACTCGACTGAGGTCTCGGTCTTGTTTTATAAAATTAAGCAGCTCTGATGCATTTGCCATCCAGAACGCAAGTGCTCCAGCGATATTTTTTTGCTTCTGCAAGAATAACAAAGTAATTACATTAATCACACATTATCATAAACTACCACAACATATACTATAATGCATCAGTTACCAGAAAAATAGTTGTATATTTGGTTGTGGTTTTTCTTTTCTATACACATATTTTAAGGTGTTCAATTTCAGAACATGGGACCCAATGCTATTAGTTTCACTATCCATGTACACATATATTGGGAACAGTAAATTGTGGCGAGCAGAAAGAGCAACCATGGGCAAAATGTGGTGAGCAAAGATTAATGATAATCTAAAGACGTTTACCTATTCTAATTCAGTTGGTTCCATGTTCTGAACCTTTTTCAAGATGTGTGATTTGTGATATATTGTATATAGTGTGAACACATATCTGTTACATTTTGATTGAGGCAATTGACAGGGGTGTGGATCAGTTGGTCACCAGCAAGTTGTTAGACAGTCATTAGGTCGACACATTTAGGTCGACATGAGTTAAGTCAGGTCTACCTTCCTGCATGTCAACATTTAGGTCGACAGGGTCATTATGTCGACACGGGTAAGGTTGACAGGGTCATTAGGTCGACATGGGTAAGGTTGACATTGAAAAAGTCAACTTTGTTTGTTTGTTTTTTACCAGAATGTCAACACAGTCAACAAACACTAAAACGTAGCACCGCATCCCCTTACATGGCTCACTGCGCTCGCCATGCGTCGGGCACTATTTTATTCTCCCACCACGCCCTAGTGGATGGTAGGACATGAAAAATTGCCTGTTGGTACATTATTGCAAAAAAAAAAAAAAAAAAAACAGTAAAAAACACCATGTCGACGTAACGACTCTGTCGATCTCAAGTCTCAAAAGTCTCAAGTGTCTCAAAAGTCTCAAGTGTCTCAAAAGTCTCAAGTGTCTCAAAAGTCTCAAGTGTCTCAAAAATACCATGTCGACCTCCCTGCATATCTACCTTAAGTAATGTCAACATCATGCTGTTGACCCAATGATCGTATCTCATTGACAGTTCATTTTTCTGGTAACTAATGTACATGTGTTGAAGCATAGTACTAGCCCCACTGCCACCTCTTATGCTGTTAGTTGCCAGGAATCACAGTATGTGGTATCAGTCTGTCGGAAATCTCAACCAAAAGTATGCTAGACCAGGTTAGATGAGATCAAAAGAGTACAAAAGGTAACATAGATAAAAATAATAAAGGATGTGTATGTGTATATAGATAGATATACACACACATACATGTACACAAACACATTTGTCTTTTATCCACATTGAGGTGCATTAAGCAAAGGCTTATGAAATGCCAAAAAAAAAGGTGCAGTCACAAATAAATATTATAGTACAGCACAAGTCCCTTGCTGAATGAGTGGTATGAACTGTTCAGCCCAGCCAGTTGAAAATAAATAAATAAAAGTACTCTTAAAAGAAAGCAGCGCGAGACTAAGCTAAGCCGAAGTAGCTCGGATTGTTATATCCTACCTGGTCACCCTGGTCTACTTCCTGGAAAATAACAGATGAAGAAATCAAGCAGAACAGAGAAAGAAACTTGTAAACAAATATGGCAGGAATAGCTGTAAAGCTCAGAAAGTAAGACTGCAAAACGTATACAAGGCGGTTTTATTTAAGAAATAATAATATTCATTAAGACAAATGAAAAAGGTGTGAGCATGGGGAATACAATCTTTGTGTGCATATTTTCATATGTATGCTTTCTAAATGCACAGCAAATTAAATACAATACTAGATCTTTGATTCTGTTGAAGAAAGGTTAAACTTTAAACTTAAGAAAATAGTACCCCCAGTTTGTAACATTACACTGGACTGTAACTCAAATTCTGAGCAGTATAAGGGAAAGAACAGATGAAGTCGGCTTTATCTTTGCCCGTCGCTCACCAGAGACTCCTCTCTGGTGTGTGCCGGCGATAGACACTGGGACGCGCGTACATCTCACACGCGTCCCAGTATCACAGCGGCTGGGCAGCGTCTCCCTGCCCGTCTCTGTTTCAGGGAGACGCTGCCCAGTTTGGGCGGAGTTGGGGCGGCGAGGGTGACCGGTGGCGACGGCGGGAGAGGCAGTGAGGACCCCCGCCAAGCTGCATTGCCACGGCGGTGGATGGAGCCATCCACTGCAAAGATGGAGCCTGCTCCATCTGTATATATAACTTTTGTCTTAATACATGGTAATAACCATAATTTGATATCACCAGACTGAGCTGCAATATGTAAGGCCTATATAATTATAATTATTATATACACATAATCAGAGGCTGGAAGCCAGAGTTGCACATAAAGTATTTTGTTCAAAAGTGTTTTGTTACAAGTGTATTAAAATTAACATAGCATGAGACTTCCGGTTCCAGGCTGCATGGGCTAGCAGGCAGTTCCTGGAGCTCCGCTACTCCTGCCGTGAACGCCACCTTCTAACGGCTGTATGCAGCTTCCACGCACCCCAGCACAAATCATCCACTCCCCCTGCTGCCGATGGACAATTTTGTCACCTGCTCCACCCAGCATGGACAGCTCGCACCCCGCCAGCAGAAACGCCGCTCAGCAGACATGGGATACTGTCATTAGGTCTACAGCAGTTAGGTCCACAAGCATTGGGTCGATACCACTAGGTCGACATAGGTCAAGGTCGACACAAGCATTAGGCCGACATGGAGTTTTTCACTGTTTTTGTGCAATGTGCGGACAGGCAGTATTCCATACCCTACCATCCACTAGGGCATTGTTGGAGAATACAATAGTGTGCCGAACATAAGTGGTGCACTTAAAACTGTGTCCATGTCAACTGTGTTGACATTTTGGGTATAAAAACCTGTGAAAAACTCCATGTCAACCTTTTGACCATCGACCTAAACCGATGTTGACCTTGCTGCCTGTCGACCTAGTGGTGTCAACCCAATGCTTGTCGACCTAGTTGTTGTAGACCTAACGATCCACACCCGACAACATGGCAAAGGATCATGTCGCGAACTGCAGCATAACAGCCTCCAAGAAAGCTGCAGCTGATTCGCCTGATGCAACACATCCGGTATGCCGTGCGCCAGACAAATCTGGCACTTATGAAGAAGTGGTGGAGGCCATCAAATTAACCATGACCCCCTTGTTCACGCAGGCAGTAGCTGACATCACAAATCAGCTAAAATCATTAACTAACAGAGTGACTGTTACAGAGAATCAGTGTGGCGCTGTTGTCCATGATGTTGCGGACATAAAACACAGTGATAACTTCCAAATCTGGAATAAGCTGGACGATATAGAAAATCATCCTTTCCTACCCTTTTTTGTTTTTCTGTTTTCCCCTTCCCTTTAATGATGTATATGTCCATTGATGTATTATCTGTATATCTTCTAATAAACAATTTATTAAAAATAAATAAATAAAGAAAATCATTTGAGACATAATATTACGCTTGTTGGACTACCACAGGGGTGGCCAAACCAGTCTTTGAGATCTAGCAATGGTCCAGGTTTTCCAGATCACCTAGCTGGTGCACAGCTGTAGTCGTTATTAAATCACATTTTCAAACATACTGCATCCATTCCTACTATAGATTCACAGGTTGCCTGAAATACAAGACCTTGAGGACAGGTTTGGCCACCCCTGGGCCACTACCAGAATCAGTTAAAGGGTCAGCGTTAGCCCACTTAGTCACAAATATACTTCCTGACCTGCTTGGGATTTCCCAATAATGTCAAGACCTAGGGATCGAGAGGGTACACCTAGACCTCAGGTCACTTTGTTTAGATGCCTAAATAATCTCTACAAAATGGTGTTTTGGTCTGCTTTGAGGCATATTAAGGATTTTAATTGGGAGGGCAATACATTGTACATATTCCAGGACTACTCTGTGGAACTGACTAGTGCCCAGAAAGCCTTCTACCCTATATGCTCAAAACTAGTCGCAGAGGGCCACAAATTTGGTTTCCTATACCCAGCTCGCCTACATATATACAATGGATCTCCCATAAAGACTATGGGAGATGTCAAAGCATATTTCTGAAAAATTAACACATGCCTCACCTGATTATATCAGTGATCCCAGCCCGCCTGCAACAGAAGTGTTCCGTATTTTTTTTTTACTGCCCCCCCCCCCTCCCCACCCCTTTTTCTACACCAACCCTCCATATATGTCCTTCAGCTTTTTGTTCCCCTGACATCTGTTTTACGGATATATGACAATGCATCACAAGGACAGATTTAAACCTTCAAACCATATACTAACTGGGGCATTTTTCTCTTGATTGCTCTCTGTCCCCTATCATTATGTACACTGGGTTTCAGAAAACACACAGCCCCCTCCAGGTCCACCATGGAAGTTAGGCATGCACATGATTGAATATCCTTGTGACATTAATCCGGTCTTTTCACATGCCAAAGTTTACATACTGTATTTTGTTTTATTTGTGGTCTGTCCATGTGTTCAATGTTTGTATGTCCCTCACCTTCCCCCCTCCTTAATACTTCTACAGAGAGATGAGTACCCCTGACTTTCTACACCATCCTCCATGTCGGATGTGAAGATCGGTTCCTGGAATGTGGGAGGTTTCAATTTGCCAGCCAAAAGAAGGTACTTCTATATCTCAACAAACAAAATGTTGACATTGCTCTACTTCAAGAAACACACTTGATCATCTCTGAAGTATCTAAACTGGCAATGTTTGGTTGGTCTTTACTTGCTTCCAGACCATTTACCCCCAAAGCTTATGGCGTGGTGATTATGATCAAGCACTCCATTCCCCACGAGGTACTCATCACACAAATGGACACTGAGGGTCACTGTCGCAACCTTCTTAAAAATTAAAGTAGTGCCTCTCCTCTTACTTAATGTCTACACCCCTAATATTTATTTTAAGCAGTTCTTTCAAAACTTGATGGCCTTACTCACTTCCAATTTGAACACTTATAATAGGAGGTGATTTTCATTTAATATCTTCCTCAAAACTAGACAGCGCTACCTCCTCCTGTTCCCTTCCTAAATTAGGCATCTCATTCTCAGAATTCTATAAACACTCCGCATGTCCCGCTACAAAAACATCTTACTTTCAAGCAAAAACACACTTTGAAGAGTAAATGGCATCCTTGGGAGACAAACATCTATTCTCCGCTACATCCTACTTCCATAGATTTGGTAACAAAACAGGGAAATTTCTTACCAACCTTCTTAAAGAAGTCCACCCCCCAGCAGTGGTTCATCGTCTATGCACCCGCAGGCTCCCTTACCTCTTCTAACACAGAGATTGCTGATGATCCACGTACATTTTACGGAGCACTATACTCTGCACCCCCACTGACTGTCTTCAAAACTCCTCATTACTGACAAGTTTTGGCTTGCTTTCTCTTGCCCTCAATTATTCCCCACTGATGCCCTCTCCCTCATTGCCCCGATAACTTTAGAGGAAGTAGAAAGGATGATTTGTCATGAAAAAGCACCCAGGCCCGACAGTCTTAGCGTGGACCTCTTAAAAATATTACTTTCACACATTGGTCACACTCCATTTAAAGTTTTTAACTTTATCATCACTAAGTATCACTTCTCATTTCAATACTGCTACCCTTCAAGTTTTATTATTTATTTATTTTCATTATTAAATGCTTTTGCCTCAATTCATTCACTAAAATACCATGTTAAAGGACTCATCCACTTCCTTTGAATTAATTAAATAAAAAGGCACAAGGCAAGGTTGTCCTCTATCTCCCCTTCTTTTTGACCTGGCTCTAAAACCCCTGGCATTGGCACTTAGATCCAATAACCTCTTCATTGGTATCCAAGTTGGCCCTGTTACCTTGAAATTGTCCAAATTTGCTGATGACATGCTCCTATTTAGCTCTGATCCTTCCCAATCTGTCCCAGTTATACTGATTTTACTGCAGGCTACTGCATCAATATCTCCAAATCAGACTATGCCTCAACCCTCCCAATGCTGCCGCATCACCCTTTTTATCTTCCTCCCCCTTTTGTCTTGCACCCACCTCTATTACATATCTAGGTATCCAGATCACTGCACAATGTCTTCATATACTCACTGAATTTTATCCCCACTATCACAAAGTATCATCTTCCCAAAGCTAATTTATGTGATGCAAATACTTTATGCAATCTCCTTATGGAAAGGTAAAAAGCCAAAAATTGCTCTCTCCAAACTGGCATCTCCTCGCCATTCGGGTGGTGTAGGTCTCCCCAACTTTATCTCGTACTTTTCCTTCCTAATGTTTCGGTACATAACAGACTGGTTACATAACACCTCCACCTATACTGACACCACTGTCGACAACGCTGTTTTACCCTTATTCCCCTGCAGCTCTACTACACACCCCTCCAAAGTCCCTTCCGTCCTCAGTAAAAAAAAAAAAAAAAAAAAATTTCGGAAAAATCTATTTAACATGGTGCTCAGTCAATCGTCAGCTCCACAGAAACCCTGTACACTACTCTCATATCCCTCTCTGGTGCACCCCCCACCCACCACCATTTTCAACACAATGTTACAGCTTTGGAGAGATAAAGGCTTAACGGACTCCTCAAAGGTCTTTGATCATTGGGGGTGATTTTTACAATTAGCTGACTGGCAAATTATAAAAAAAAAATAATAATAATAATCATGTTTCTGCAGGTTAGACACTACACCTTTATTTTCTTGCTGGCAATCCTCTTTCATACACCCCATGCAAGATCCCCCTTCAAATCGATATTGAACTCATGTAAGATAAATGTCTTCTGACTGAATATGCTATACTCACATCTAGCTGATCGTACCTCTGAGAGTCACTGGGCGTCTGCAAAAAAACAATGAAGTGGCGACTTCACTTCAATGTCTTCCCCCTCCCAAATGCATTGCCAATTTATATCAGCCATGGAAACACTCCAAGAGGTTCATCTAAAGATGCTACATACAGTAGGGCATATGTTTTCCAAGCCCAGTACACTCATTTTGCCCCATCACATTCAGCTGAATGTTTAAAATGTCACTGCACATATGCTTTCATAGATCATTGTATGTGGGACTGCCCATGTATACGTTGTTTCTGGTGCAAACTTATGAACTACCTCAAACATTTGCTTAAAATGTATCTTGCTCCAGAACCCACAGCATGCATCTTGGCAGACTTTAAAATTGGGATCTTGGTCCTTCCAAACACCAAATTTCCCCATTGGTCACCCTCATAATAAATGTAGCCAAAAAGATTATATTGTCCTATTGGTTAACCCAAACATCGCTGTAACTCTCAAAGTTACATCAAAAACTCCTTCAACTAATGTAGGAAAAACTGCCCTAAACCACACCAACTCTGGTGCAGCCTCCTTTTAAAAAATTGAGCTCCCTTTATAGCGGACCTGGATAATACCACCCAAGAATCCATATTTAAATTTTTCGACCAGCCTGCGAGATCCCTCTGCTTTACCTCCCAAGTGATGACATACAGTATTAGCCCTACCTCTACCGAACCCTAGAGGTAGAGCTATATTGTCTGGTATCGCTCTCTCTTACTTGATATGATCTCAAGATGGTTCTCTCCCCCCCCACCACCCTCTTTGTCTATATTTTCACCCCCTTTGTCTTTAGTATTTTCTCTATAGATGAAGCTAGGATGTGCATAACTTGTTCTTGCTTTTATGTGGATTGAAAATTTCACTCACGCAGAATAGGTTTGATCGTTTAGAAAATGCCCGCAAATAGCCCCGTGTGAAGGCCCCATTAGTCACATAAGTAAAACATTGGTGAGTGATAAAACTACACTGCTACCCTGTACTTTCCAATGTGTTCTGCAATATTTGTGCATCTGCGTGAATCTGTGTAAAAAGGATCCAATGGAAATGTTGGTAGCTTTATACCTCCTTATATTGTGCTTTACCTGAGACTTTGTACGGATGTACAAGGCTTTCTGTTAAACCAAATCATATTGCAGCCTAGGGTCTCTGGTAAACTATGAGGGATTTTTCACTATGAAGCTAATGAGTATTTAATTAGATGCAATAATTTACCACAAACTAATAAAGCTTGAAACTAACTTCTTTTTTGCAGGCGTTAAATTAATGGGGTAAGCTGAATTCCCCCTATGACACTACATTTAAAGTATAATATGGGATCGTTCTCTTCTTGAAGGGTCTCAGTTGAGGAATGGCGTATGAACAAATGAGGACACATCTGAACAGTATATTCGGTTTTGTTCTTAATACAATCTTTAACTACAGCAGTCAAATTTCCATACTGCCTTATATTCTACAGTATGAGTTACCAAAACATTGCTATATGGTGATACAAAGTCAAATAATAAGGATTCCACTCCAAACAGGGATTCAGATTCATCCCCCTCCCCTCCACACCCACAGGGATGGGGAACAGCAAGACAGCATCTGAGTGGACGCAGGCTACTCCACAAAATCCCAGGATTGCAAACTGCAAACCCGGGATTGAAATCACAGTGATTTGGGGGCAAAATCCTGATCCCGGGATTGCCCACTTTATCACATAATTTGGGGTGTCACATTTGTAAAATCTTTAAACACAGCCTGGAACAATTTTAGCTATATCTATTCTGTTCTACTGGTAAGTCCTGCAGTACAACTGAAAGAGGACTGTGCACAATGATAGTGAACAGTAAATGATTGCATTTTAAAAGGTGCAAAACTCTCAAGTCAATGAAGCAACAGATGTGTCCACATACATCTAGCCTCCATTATTATTATTATTATTATTATTATAATTTTATATATAAGGCGCCACAAGTGTTTTGCAGCGCCGTACAAAGGAACAATACAGGGAGACAAAACTTGGCATAACATTGAATAAATAACAAAAATACAGTACAAATAAAGAGAACCACAGTTCAATACACATTACAGCTTAAATGTAAGTAGTGAGGACCAAATCAACATACAAATAGAGGCTTGAGGCCAATGATGGAGATGAGTATGAAGATGGTCACTGAGTGTTGGAGTAAAGGAGAGCTGTGAGTGAAATGTGAAGAGAAGTGGGCTTTGACAACAGGAGGGATGAGGGCCCCACTCGGAGGAGCTTACAATCTAGTAGGAAGGGGAGACAGATTACAAGAGGTGCAAGCGAGGGGGTGGTGGTTAGATAGCAGGATGTAAACAGGCAAGGGGTCGGAGAACCAGCTGGTTTATGCAGTGGAAGGGTACGCTTTGATGAATAGGTGAGTTTTCAGTGCCCGTTTGAAGCTTTGCAATAGCATTAAATAAGCTCTTCTAGTTGTGCCATGCCATGACTCGGTAGTACATGTCATACTAAATACAATATTAACTATTGTCATTAATAGTATAGTTATGGCTAGTACAGCTACAGTTTCAAATTAGATTAGATTTTTGATAATATACAGTATAGATATAACTCCTCACCTGAATCACACCTTCCATCATGCTCACCATCTTGTTCACAATGGCAATAACTTTGTGAGTACGCTCAGCAGGGCTGATGTTCGGTCTGTACTGATTAGACAATACATACCGGCAGGTCATATATAACACATAGGTTGGAGATAATTTGAAGTGTACAGTTGAACTATTCGTATAATTAATGATGGCAGACAGGAAGGAGTCTTCCACTGTAACAATAGGAGATTTAAAAGGAAATGAGAAAAATAAAATAATTGCTGGAGAATGGTAATTTATCATTTGCAACACTCTAATGGGCACCATGTTAAATAGATCACTGAGCTGTGCAAACATTAATTGATATCTACCATGAACAACATTGCTAAAGATTTTCCTTTGAACAACCTGGAACTTCAGGACAAACAAAATAGTGCATACACACTAAACTAAATCATTCAGCATCCACATCCAGAAGCATGCTTTTGTTGACGAGTTAGTTAGTATTTTACTACATGTACAGACAACAGAGGGGGTCATTAATGACCTGCGGAAGAATGTTTTGTTAATGATATAGGGAGTAAAAACTAAACTATAAGCATGAACATATTGTTAACGATATCATTATGGCATATTGTTTAGAAAAATCACCTAGTGTGTGCCCAGCTTTATAGTTAAAAAACTAATTCAAATGAGTAAAATAAATGGTACTTATGTAGTATCTGGGCTGCCGATTTTGTGATTGTATGCCTTACCTTAAGGCATACAATCAGATGCGATGCGATTCGATGCGATTTTGCATAGGATTCAATGTTAAGAAGGTCCTGTTCATTTTCCCACTATCCAAGTGGGCATAGAGTTGATTTTATATAGCGTGGCGAGCACAGCGAGCCACCGAGCCCGAAGCGTGGCGAGCGGACGCATATTTCTTAAAAAGTATTCTGTGTCCGCTCGCCACGCTTCGGGCTCGGTGGCTCGCTACGCTCGCCACAGGTTTATATCCAACTCCATGCCCACTTGGATAGTGGGGAAAGGAAAAGGACCCCTTTTTCCCATTGAATTCTATGTTAAAATGGACTCAGACCATTTTAACATTGAATTCTATGAAAAAATCTTGACCATCGCATACGATTTGGTCGCATGCGATGCGATGCGATTTCTAAATCGGACGCCCAGATACTACATAAGTACCAAATAAATTTATAGAACTTTTTTACTAAGAGTACCTCAGAATCGTCACAGAATGAAAGCTCCCCTATAGCTCTGTTTAAAAAATGCATGCAAGCCAGCTTAGGACATCTCTCTACTCTCTCCTCCGCTTCTGAATTTAAATAACATTTTTGTGAGTACAAATTATTTCATTATGAATGCTAGAATTGCTATCCTCAAAGTACTTACAACACAATGCCAAAAGGGATAACCCAAGCAAGAACATTGTGCGTGACCTAAGTAAAAGTTATACAAATGTAGAAGGAACTGTACTGTATGTGTTCTGTATATGGTCACTAGGTCCTACAAGCATTAGGCTGACACCACTAGGTTGACATGCATGAAGGTCGACAGTCAAAAGGTCAACATGGGGTTTTTCACTTCTATGGAGCCGACATGTGCAAACAGGAATACCCTACCACCCACTAGGGTGTGGTGGGAGAGAATAAAATAGTGTGCTAAGTAGAACGAGACACCGTGCCCGAATCAGCGAGCTATGCAAGGGGACGGGGTGCACTTTTTAGTGTCCAAGTCAACTGTGTCGACATTAGGGACAAAATTGAAAACCCCATGTTGACCTTTTGACCGTTGACCTTCCCCATGTCGACCTTCAGTCATGTCGACCTAGTTGCTGTCTATACAATGATTCATACCCATCTGTTCTCATATAGCAACACTAGGTGTTCAGGCAATTTGAAGTACATTTGTGGTTTTGTAAATGATGTCACACAATTGATCTAAGAAAAGATTTGTCAATACATTAAAACAGATCACATTATTGCTAGATATCTCAAAAAAAATCATTAATTTAAAAGAAAATGCTGCAGTAATCTAACTTTTCCAAAATTGTTTGGCTGAAATGAATACATACAATAACATGTAAAATCTAGCAAACCATCAAATATTTTATGTATTTTTAATATAAATGTAAACACAAAATGTATATATTGAAATCAATTTTATGTTAATAATATTTTCAAATAATACAAATCAATAGAAATTACAGAAAATTCTTACAATTTTCTCTGAACTCAATGCTTGAAGGTAATAAATGTTCGGGACCAATGGAATCCTGAGGCCTGGAGGTACACGTGGTAAAGAAAGCTAGATTAATAAAGAAATTCTGTCAAATTATAAGATTCTAAGACATTTCTGAAAATTGATGAACTGTGGTTTTTAAAAAGATAAAGCTTTTAACAACTTGATTCCTATTTCTGCAATTACAGTACATCCTAATCGCTTAAGCTGTCTGCTGGATATCAGAGTTGCCTGCATATATTATTGATAATACCTTTGTATACTGATCCATAAAACCATTGGAACAACTGCTAACACTGCAGGTCAAGTTAAAGTATAACACACATATGGTAAAGCCCGTAACAAGGTTTGAATTGCATAAGACACTAAGAACACAGTTTATCAGCTACTTGGATTCATGAATGATTTAAAAGTATAGTTGGGCTGAGCATCAGTCCAGCTGAAGAAAATACCTCTCTATTACTATTTTTGATGATTAATGGGGAGGGTGAATGGAAAGAAATAAAATGGGTGAGGATTTTTTTTTTTTTTTATATTGTAGGTTTAAGAATCTAGTCGTAAAAAATACAAAAATGACAGTTACACTGTGCATTTACAGTACAAAAACATTGTAGTAATTACAGGTTATGACCAGCTGTACCATATACAGTACAATCTTAGAAATAGCATACAGTATCTTATAACAAGCAATAAAGTAGTATATAAAGCATTCGAAGGTGTAAACATTGGATGCATTTTTAATAAACAATATCACTCATTTTGGTCCCGTAGAGCGATATCGCATGCGATTTACTATCCATTTCATTACCCCACTATCCACTAGGGCGTGGAGTTGATGTTATATAGTGTGACGAGCGCAGCGAGCCACCGAGCCCCGCGAGGGGACACAGATTTTGTTTCAAAGCGACTCACGATATCGCATGCCATTTGCATGCAATTCCGTCGCATACATTCCGTGGCCACTGATAATACGGCACTGAGAGGTAAATTTATCAAGCTCAGTGAAGTGATAAAGTGACTGAGGAAGCCGCCTGGTGGTACTAAAGGCGGAGAAACGCGTTTTGGAGTGAGCCCCATTGTGCTGGTCCTGCAATCCTGCAGTTACATGCTGAACAGCGCTACTTTTTGGATTACAAATACCCAAGTGGGTGGTATCAACAGGAGCACGCTTTCCAAACAACAAGAATCTCCGGATTAAAAATCTGGTAATTGGAGAGACTTACCCATATTCCATCAATCCAATAGGCGCAATACCCATACTAGGGTTGGAAATCAAAGTGCAGGACTGGTAACTATACATTAAACCATAGCCTTGAATAGAACTCTATGCGAAATATACAGCCTCAAATGATTGTATAAAAAGCTGCAATCTTTTATATGTTATATGTTGTATGTCTTGTTTGTCTGTTAATCATTGTGCACAATGTATATTTATCTTGTATGAATTATTGTATGTACATTTTTAATAAATGTTCTCATTCTGATAAACAATTAGTAAGGACATTCAATTCACTGAGCAGGACTGCGCTTCTTTTTTTTCCACATTAAATTTTTATTGAAAGAATTTTTTCCAAAACAAACAATTTTTTTTTAAAGGGGGGGGGGGGGGGGGGGTACAGAAAATAAAAAAGGGAGGATATGGGGGGGGGGGGGGGGGGAGGGGGAGATAGATGAGCGAAAATTGCCAATACAGTTGTGATTTATTACAGACAAAAAGGGCAATTCAATAAGCATGAGCAAATAAACTTACAAAGAGCATTCCAGTAACTGAGCCAGTATAAATGTTATCTAACACAGATGACGAAAATACATAATATGTGCTATGACAAGGCAAGGCCATTTAACCCTAGGTGGAGATCTAAGAGGCTAAGATAGATAAGTCCAGGGAGTCGCTAATCAAAGTTGAGTGGCCCACCTCATCACAATAAAGGGACCAGCCGAACCACTTCATATGTATTGAATTTGGGGCACTAGAGTAGTTAGCCCCGGAGGTTTCAAATATATAGTGTTTATGAACTTTCTTAAGGATGGAGTCAATAGTTGGGGTCGCATCGGATTTCTATAATTTAGCTATGACAGCTTTTGTTGCAATCAGCACATGACCGACAATGTATTTGTCTGCAATAGACATTGTGGGTGGGAAAATGTGGAGCAACGCTATGGCAGGGTCTAGGAATATGGGACTTTTTAATATGGAGCTCAATCGCTGAAATACCTCCGTCCAGAGAGGCCGCAGCACAGGGCATTCCCCAAAAATGTTACAAATATTTCCCACATGACCACATTTCCGCCAGCATAAATTCGTTACCGACGGCCAGAATCTATGGAGCCTCTCTGGGGTGAAGTAAGCCCTGTGAATTAGCTTAAAAAACATTTCAGAGTGATGTAGGCAACGCGAGATCTTAAAACACAACTTGAATACCGCCTCCCATTCCTCTTCTGGCAGTCCAGTCTCTGATATGATTCAGTATGCAAGCAGCCAAATAGAGATTGAGGTCCGGGAAGGCCACACCCCCGCTATCTTTAGGCCTTAGTAAGGTCTTCTTTGCTATCCTAGGCCTAGTCCCCTTCCAGATGTATTTAGTTAAGAGTTGGTTGAATTTTTGAAGGACAGATCTTGGGGGGATTGCTCTAAATAAATACATTAATTTTGGAAGCAAAACCATTTTGGCCGCAGCGATCCTCCCAAGCCAGGAAACGTCCTGGAGCATCCACTCGCCGGCTAAATCTGAAAAGGCCTTCAACAGGGGATTGTAGTTGCACTCAATGACGTGCTTTCCAGGCGCTAGATCAGGGCTGGGCAACACCGGCCCTCCAGATGTTGATGAACTACACATCCCAGCATGCCTTGCATCAGTTTCAGCATGGCCACATAGCAAAACCAATGCAAAGCATCCTAGGATGTGTAGTTCATTAACATCTGGAGGGCCGGTGTTGCCCAGCCCTGCGCTAGATGGATTCCTAAATATTTTAAGGAGCTAGACTGCCACGAATAATTGTAGGTTTTTCTCAACTCAGCGAGCGTGTCTAGAGGAAGGTCCAGCTGGAGAGCTTCCGTCTTGCTGGTATTAAGTTTATAGTAAGAGACTTCTGAGTACTCTTGTAGAACTTTATGCAAGGCAGGGAGGGCCAGAATCTATGGAGCCTCTCTGGGGTGAAGTAAGCCCTGTGAATTAGCTTAAAAAACATTTCAGAGTGATGTAGGCAACGCGAGATCTTAAAACACGATTTGAATACCGCCTCCCATTCCTCTTCTGAGAGGGTCTTATTCAGGTCCCTTTCCCAGTGCAGCAGGGGGGGGGGGGGGTTGTCGCTATTCTGGGAGAAAAGAAGATGGGAGTACCACCTAGATATACCCCCTTTATGGGAGGAGGCGCTAACTAGTTTTTTTAAGATTAGGTGGGAGATGGGGGGAGTTGTTTGGAGTGTGTAAATGAGCTTGAAACCAGCTCCTGAGTTGTAAATAAAGAAGTCTCGCTTTGATATCTGTAAATCATTCTGTAAATTGGTGAAGGCTCTTAAGCGCCCATCTGCGAATAAGTCTCTTAGAGTGGATACGCCCTGTTTGATCCAGTTATCTAGCTGGGGGATAGGGATTAATACCTTAAGGGCCCTGAGTGACAAATGTGGGGCTGGGAGGGTTGCCCCTGCTGTAGAGTCCACCAATCTGTGCCAGACCTTTAAAGAGGATTGAATAGATTTGCACCGAGATGCATATTTACTCGATACAGAGGGAGGAAGCCACAGCAGGTCTGCCAGAGGGACGGGGTGAGGGTAGGAACCCTCCAGGGTCACCCAGGGTTTCTGGGCATTAGGGGCAGTCCAGTCTCTGATATGATTCAGTATGCAAGCAGCCAAATAGAGATTGAGGTCCGGGAAGGCCACACCCCCGCTATCTTTAGGCCTTAGTAAGGTCTTCTTTGCTATCCTAGGCCTAGTCCCCTTCCAGATGTATTTAGTTAAGAGTTGGTTGAATTTTTGAAGGACAGATCTTGGGGGTATGGCTCTAAATAAATACATTAATTTTGGAAGCAAAACTATTTTGGCCGCAGCGATCCTCCCAAGCCAGGAAACGTCCTGGAGCATCCACTCCCCGGCTAAATCTGAAAAGGCCTTCAACAGGGGATTGTAGTCGCACTCAATGACGTGCTTTCCAGGCGCTAGATCAGGGCTGGGCAACACCGGCCCTCCAGATGTTGATGAACTACACATCCCAGCATGCCTTGCATCAGTTTCAGCATGGCCACATAGCAAAACCAATGCAAAGCATCCTGGGATGTGTAGTTCATTAACATCTGGAGGGCCGGAGTTGCCCAGCCCTGCGCTAGATGGATTCCTAAATATTTTAAGGAGCTAGACTGCCACGAATAATTGTAGGTTTTTCTCAACTCAGCGAGCGTGTCTAGAGGAAGGTCCAGCTGGAGAGCTTCCGTCTTGCTGGTATTAAGTTTATAGTAAGAGACTTATGAGTACTCTTGTAGAACTTTATGCAAGGCAGGGAGGGAGTTGATGGGGTCCATAATGCACAGTAGGACATCATCAGCGAAAAGGCTGATTTTATGGGAAATATTGCCAATTTTCGGGCCTAAAATAGATTCTACGCTTCTAATGCGCTCCGCCAAGGGTTCAATCGCTAATGCAAAAATTAAGGGAGAGAGGGGGCACCCCTGACGGGTGCCATTGGTAATTTGGAAACTCGCTGAGGTACAGCCATTGATGAACACTCTAGCGGAGGGGCAAGTATAGAGGGCCAGAATAGAATCTAATATCCGACCCTGAAAGCAAAATCTTTCCAAAACTATCTGCATAAAGCCCCAATAGAGTCTATCGAAGGCCTTCTCGGCGTTCAATGAAAGGACTAGGAGAGGGACCTTCTCTGCTGAGCAGTATTCTATAACATCAATTACTCTACGTGTGTTATCGGGGGCCTGTCTGTTTAACCTACTTGGTCTTTTTTAATGAGGGATGGGAGAAAAAGGGCTTATCCGATTAGCGACTAATTTAGCATACAGTTTCAGGTCAGTATAAAGCAGTGCTATGGGTCTGTAGTTCTGAACCGAGGAAGGGGACTTGCCAGGCTTGGCTATTGTAACAATGCGGGATTCAAGCATTTCAGGGGGGAAGGATTTAGTATCAGAGGATTTAATGAAAAGCTTTACGAGCATTGAGGTTAGTTGGCTTTTAAATTCCTTGTAGAAGTTAGATGGTGAACCATCGGGCCCCTGAGCCTTGCCACTGGGATTCGATAGCGCACTGGACCTCCTCAGGGGTCCAAGGTGAATTGAGAGATAGGCAGGTCTCTGCGGATAGTGTAGGGAGGGAGATTTTATGAAGGAAATCACTTATCCCCCCCCATCGCTCGGCTGAGGCGTAGAGGGATCCCCCTGCAGGTTATAAAGTCTAGAATAGTATGATGAAAATACGTTAGCGATCCCCTCTGGATCATAGACCTTTGAGCCATGCTCCGAGTGGATCATATGAACTCTCTCTTTAGCTCTCTTGCCTCTCAACTTTCTGGCCAACATTCTACCCGTCCGGTCGCTGAGGAGATAAAACTTCTGATTCAGTCTAGCGATATTACGGTGTACCGTGGAGAGATAATGACTGTTAACCTTATCTCTAGTATCATTTAACTGTTTAAGAAGCGCTCTGTTAGAGGGGTCGGCCTTATGAGTATTAAGCAGTGCTATGGGTCTGTAGTTCTGAACTGAGGAAGGGGACTTGCCATGCTTGGCTATTGTAACAATGCGGGATTCAAGCATTTCAGGGTGGAAGGATTTAGTATCAGAGGACTCAATGAAAAGCTTTACGAGCATTGGGGTTAGTTGGCTTTTAAATTCCTTGTAGAAGTTAGATGGTGAACCATCGGGCCCCGGAGCCTTGCCACTGGGATTCGATAGCGCACTGGACCTCCTCAGGGGTCCAAGGTGAATTGAGAGATAGGCAGGTCTCCGCGGATAGTGTAGGGAGGGAGATTTTATCAAGAAAATCACTTCTCTCCCCCATCGCTCGGCTGAGGCGTAGAGGGATCCCCCTGCAGGTTATAAAGTCTAGAATAGTATGACGAAAATACATTAGCGATCCCCTCTGGATCATAGACCTTTGAGCCATGCTCCAAGTGGATCATATGAACTCTCTCTTTAGCTCTCTTGCCTCAACTTTCTGGCCAACATTCTACCCGTCCGGTCGCTGAGGAGATAAAACTTCTGATTCAGTCTAGCGATATTACGGTGTACCGTGGAGAGATAATGACTGTTAACCTTATCTCTAGTATCATTTAACTGTTTAAGAAGCGCTCTGTTAGAGGGGTCGGCCTTATGAGCAGCCTCCAAAGAAGCCAGGGATGCTTTTGCGCGTTCTAGGGACTGCATTCGTTCTCATTTAAGCTTGGCAGCCATTTGAATCGCCGAACCTCGCGCTACTGCCTTAAGGGCACACCAACAAGAAGATTCAGAGGTGTCCTCAGGAGGATTATTTAAAATATAGTGTTCTTGGGTTTTTTGGATTGATTGGCGGGACCCGGGGTGAGTAAGACTTTGGATACCTAGCCTCCACAGGCAGGACTGCGCTTCTTAAAGTGACAGACACCTTTTTCTGTTTTTTTTTTCTGTTTTTTAATCACCGGACAATCAGCTCCTGTCATTCTTTCAAACCAAGCCTGTAACTTCAGTTAGGAGCTGATTGGCCAGTGATAAAAACCAGACACTATCTCTTCACCAAGCTTAATAAATCTGACCCGGAGTTCGTGGCTGGCAGGGAAGGAGGTGGAATAGAGGCAGGGTCGGCACGGTCACAGCTGCCTTCTCTGTTTTCTATTTGCCAGGAATTGCTGGCAGTGAATCTTGCACAGTTCCAGCAGACTCCTCCTCCAAGCATGGTGCCGAAGAACATGAGTTGTGTAACCCGGCGGAAGAAGGGTGTTTCTGGCCCATCCAGCAGTCGTCCTGCATGCCACAATAAGTTGAGGGTTCTCAAGTAGATAGAATGTCTGCCCCCATCCTCAGTTACTGTATCTATATTTTATTAGTTAAGCAAGTTCATATGTACAGTACTTTGTATGCCTGATCCCAGTGTATAAAATAAGGCAGATGTGCATACAGTTGACTTCAGGATGTGTTTGGGAATCATAAAACCTCCTTGCCAAGCATCTAGGTCAGGCATGTCCAACGTCAGGCATGTCCAACGCCCTCCAGATGTTTTGAAACTACACATCCTAGCATGCTTTGCCACAGAATGCTAAAACTATTGCAAGGCATGCTGGGATGTGTAGTTTCAAAACATCTGGAGGGCCAACGTTGGACATGCCCGATCTAGGTTTTACGGCAGGACAAAGCAAGGAAACAACTATTTTGTTCACAGCCTGGGCAAACAGACCATTGATTAACTAATGGGACTTACACACAGAGAGATTTGTGCCAGAGATTCAGCATAAGAAATTTCAAATCTCTCACAGAAAGTGTTTAGGCAACTTTAGGGGAAAACTTTCTTGGACTGCTGTTGGTTCCCAAAATGCGGGGAACAAAAGGAGCAGAGGTCCATTGTATTTTAGAAACCAGCACCGGGCTCTTGGACCGGTCCTGGTTCCCAAAATACAGGGGTCAAAAGGAGTAGGGGTCCATTTTAGGTTGGTACACACTTTTAGATCTCTCAACTGTTCTCCTTACACACTGCCTTGTACCGTCACAACTGGACAGACATATTTACATGTGCCCTCCCAGTTGCGCTGTCAATCACCGACGGCTGCTGCAGCAGGATCACCCATAGACACAGCATAATGTGCCAATATAATATTTGAGTAGTTTTTTTTATTGGTTTTCCAAAATAAACAAAACAAACAAAACTTACTAGCATGAAAGTCCGGCAGAGGCAAAATAGACACATATCAAATGAGCACATACATTGATTTGCACATATACAGAACGACAGGGTTACATCGCAGTAGAGAATGAAAAGGTCATGGTTCCACACACCCACATAAGTATAGCATAGTTGCCTGAAGGCGCCATCCAGACAACCGTTAAAACAGGATATACAAAACGCATTTGTGTAATGATTAGTACTGAAATGTAGTATTATGTCATGTTCAAAATGAGCAATCAAAGAGAGTACCTCCTGCCGAAACCTCCACACCAGTTCTGATATAAACCTAACTAAGTCTAACAAATTAGTCCTAATAACCCCAAAGCAACCCTTCCCAAAAACCCCCAAAAGGACCCAAAATAAACCTCCCCAAAAAAACCCCACCCTGTATGACCTGACCACCAATCTAGGTATACCTGGATCCCATAAGTAACCTGCCCTCACAACTAACTACAACTAACTCTAAAAAGGGGTAAAGTAGTGGCCTGTAGCTTTTAATAGCTACTTAGCCTAAAATCCTAATTTCCCCCTCGCTCCCATCCTCCCTCCCTACAAGCACCTCTCTAATCCCCCCCCCCTTCCCCCCACCCCAAATGGCGGATAACAAAACGAATGTCTAATAGGGGCAATATAAGCAGAATCGAATCATTGTGAGACCTAAGGACAACTCCTCTGAACACTACGGATAAAAAAATAAAAATTATAATAAGTCTATGCAGTAAGCAAAGCACAAAACATAGAAATATTGGGCAGACAAAATTTAGACATTGTTTCAGATTTGGCAGACATACACCCCAATGTCATTTACTCCGGCCAGGTGTCACTGCGAATCGGGAAATCCAAACATCCCCAAAGTAAGACTGTAGCTGCCAGAGCAAAAAACCTAAGGCTACCCGATCAAGTCCTGGAAACACATTTGAGCAGGATAGGGAGCCAGGTGCATAGATCTGGAAGTACACAATCTCTGCTGCAGCTGGATAAACATCACCTTCATCAATCGAGTCGGGAGTACCGGGGGTAATAAAGGAGTTCTCTACTTGATGTGATAGTCCCTTAGGCTGCTGAGGTGTGAAAGTAGTGCAAATCAAGGTTGCAGGATATACAGAAGGGGTCTCCATCAGATCAAGTGCATGCAGAAGTCGTTGGGTAGAGGCATTAATGGCCTTGAGTATGTGCTGCAAAGATATTGACATTGTGTATTGTAGGTTGCACCCACACCAAGTACGGTGGTGAGACGGTGGTGGCTAGCACACCACCAGCTAGATAGGATAGTGCCTCTGGTAAAGTCGAATGGAAAGTATCCAGTGCAACAGGTGGTACACAGTGAGACCCAATGGAACTGTTAGAGCACCACAAATCAATATATAGGATGTATAGTGAAGAGCACTAGCAACAGGCTCTATCTGTAGCCTAAATAAAAAACAGTTTCCAGGAGGCCTGACTCAAAGCAAGCAAATGTAACAGTACCTGACCAAAGGTGTAGAAACAGAAGCACCAGTATGCAAGGCACCACAAATAGTCTGCAGCAGGAGGAAATATAATCGGATAACAAGGTCCAGGATATGTATCAAAAGCTGGGACAATGGACACAGCTAGGCAGGATGTCAGTGGCGGGTGGCAGCAGTAGTATATCTTCAGTCGGGTTCAACCTCCGTCTCCCTGTCTAGAAGCCGTGCGACAGGCCAAAGACCGCAGCTCCCCGCCACGCACCCCAGCGACAGGATAGGATCTCAGCGGTGCCGCGTCCCCGCAGCTCACCGCTGGCAGCACCAGACGGACAGGAGGATCCCAGCAGCAGCGCGCCCGGCTCCCAGACCACCACCTCACCTGGCAGAGAAGACCGCAGGAGGACCCGCCGAGGTCCGTGGTCGAAGGCTCCAAGATGGCGCCCGCAGCGTGACACGCCACAGGCCCAAACAGCCACCTTTCCCCGCAGGCAGCAAACAACAGTGCCGCAGGTGTCCCAGGAGGATCAGGGAGGCATCCGGAGGGTGAGTGATCAGGGGCAGGGTGTTCGTGGCCTCCGGGACAGGAGATTTAGCAGGATATTTACGGAGCACGCGTCCGCTCAGCTAGTAGGTCAAGCCACGCCCCACCAATATAATATTTAGATATGTCTGAACAACGTAGTGTACAGACATATAGCTGATACACACTGGCCGACAGACCAGCGATATAGATGATATATATATATATATATATATATATATATATATATATATATATATATATATATATATATATATATAGATTGTTCAGTTGTACAGTATATATGTATATTATATTTTTCAAATTTATGCTTGGCTGAATTTGATGCTTGGCTGTCTGTCTTGACAAAGGTCTTAACTGACCAAGACATCATATATAAAGTGCCAGCCTATTAGCTTCTGCCTTATATTTTACAGGCTGCATTTGAAAAATGACAGTATGGAGCAGATTGGTACGTTATCTCTGGCAATTTTATCTTTCTCCAAATGCTGATTAAAAACCCCAGTTTCAAGTAATTCATGTTTTATATTTAATACTAAATAAATATGGTTGTACAAAAAGGAGGCACATTTTATTATTAAGGGAACAACTGCAGTTATTGCTGCATAAACACAAGTGTTTGGTTCTATAGATTCACATTTTTTGCCAGAATGCTCAGAATCATTAAACATCAACATGTTACTATCTCTCTCAAAAGCTGCATTACACAAGTAATACTATAGCCAGGGACACTAATGCATAATGATTGTGCCACTTCATTTCTTCCCTGTGAAGTTACAACCAGTAACACATACAGTGGGAAGCTGGGAGATTTGCATTCAGCACCATGCTCTCCTGCCGGCCCGGGGGATCTACACAACCTGCAGACAGAAACTTTGCTATGATATACTGTAGGTGAAAGCCATGCCAGGCTGGGGCACTGCCCATGCACAGCACTGGGTGCCTAGTGTAGTAGATCTGACCAGGCTGGTGGACAAATAGCTGGAGAAGCGCTTCCATCCTGGATTGCAGTACTGCAGATCCGCAGAGGACATAGTTACATGTCGCTGCTCATCAGAGACGGGGTGCAGAGAAAGGTGGGCAGCAGACGGTGGCAGCCCCGGCACATCTAATGCATTGTGGGGCTTCCCGGCGGCAGCGGGTCTTCTCCAGAGTCTTCAGTGACAGTCGCTTAGAGGGCCCTGCTCATCCCCGCGCCACACATGCAGGAAATGAGGAAGAGCTTCTGAGCGACTGCAGTGCATTATCCGGTGTGGCTGTTCTGAATCTTGGGCAGATTCAGAATGGCGGGCTGTGCATTTAAATTCTGTGTGGTCCACACATATTGGGATTTACATGCGGTTTCAGGCATTTTCTGAGTAATTTATTAAAATCACTCATAAAATGCCTGCGTGTGTGGCCTTAAGGAAGGCCAGATTTTATGATACCACAATCCCAACATGCTCATCCCCTAGAGCAGCTGACCAAAGCAAGTCATGTCATGTTTATGACACCTTGAAACCTGAAACTAGGGATTTTTTTTTTTTTTATAAAAACTGAAGCTATCATCTAGGCATATACCCATTCAGTGAGTCAGGAGGAAGAATGTGAGATAAGATCTCACTCTCTCAATAACTATTATTGTCATAAGAGAGATATAAGATTCCCTAAAACTCAACAGGGTGTACTTCTAATTCCTAAGGCTATTCTCCATGTGTTGATTTTTTTTAAGCAAGAAAATTGGGATGGAACAGCGTTCAATGCCCCTGGCCCTCTTTGTTTATCTTTTGTTGTAATCTAATGTTATAGTGTGTGGTATACACTGGGTTGGTAATAATTCTAGTATGCATACTACATAGGTGGTAAAAAATCTGACATTTGGGATAAATTGGAACACCAACTACAAGATCAGCCTTCAAATCTCTGTAATGCTCTTGTGGCAGCAAAACTCAACAATCAGGTTCCAAATACTAGTAGAAACTTTCAAAGAAGAGTGGAAGGCTATTTTAGCAATAAAGGGTTTATAATAAATAAATAACAATTGCAAGACCATGACATTTAACTGCAGGGCCAGTGAAAAATGAGGTATCAAGCAACTTCACTTAGCTGTTTATAAGAAATTCTTTGAACCCTTACTTCTCATGCTTTGGCTCCTTTTTAACTCACTTTTGGAGGGCAAGTCACTCAATGGGGATACCATCTGAGCCAACATAATAGTCATTTAAAAACCAGGATTGCAACTCTTTGGAAATGGGCAATTATAGGCTAATTGCTCTTAAATGTTGATATAAGACTTTTCGCTAAATATTTGCTAACCGCCTGACTCCTCTTAAGCCATCCATGGATCACACAGATCAATTTGATATTATCCCCAATAGACAAGCTGCTGACATTACTAGGCAACTTATCAACCTTAAATCAATGTTGAGCATAAGAGCTACTCATCAGCTCTGGCAGTGGTCCTCAATGCAGGAAAGGCCTTCAATAGGGAATATAGTTTGTAAGCTCCACTGGGGCAGGGACTGATGTGAATGTTAAAATATTGTCTGTGCAGTGCTTCGGAATATGTATGTGCTATATAAGAAACTGTTAATAAATAAATAAATAAATAGGGTTGCATGGCGTTTTTTAAAAAAACTTTTCTGTATGGAATTTATGGGGGTATTTTAAAGTGGCTACTTGCTTTACCACCAATTTGCAGCCTCTGTTCTAATAATGGTCTTGCTTCAGACCGTTTTTCTATAAGAAATTGTAAACCAACAAGGATGCCCTCTTTCCCTCTTAATGTTTACTCTAGTGATAGAGACAACAGATTGCAGAATTTCACTTGATAGACCTATACACTGAGTGGCCAAATTATTATGACCACTTGGCACATACGCAGATCAGACATAACTTCACGTTGTTGCCGCTAGAGGGCGAGAAAGCTATAAAAAGGGAATGCAGGACAAGTGAAGCATCAATTTTACGGTGTTGCGTGCAAAGAAATGGACTAAAAACTTAATTTAACCGAGTTTGAACACAGGATGATTGTAGGTGCTCGAACTGTCAGAACCAGTATCAGCAAAACAGCTGCACTTGTGAAGTGTTCAAGAGCAGCAGTTAATAATTTTTACAAAGTGGACTACCAAGCAAAACCAAGTCTCAACGTCAGGCTTGTGGTTGTCACAGGCTACTGAATGCTTGATCTGAAAGTAGACTTGCCAGAGTTGTCAATCCAAGAACAAGAGTACCTGAAATTGAAGGTAATCTTAATCAAGGAGCAACTGTGAAGGTCTCTGAACGAAATGTACACCGCACATTACACCGTATACATACCTCCCAACTGTCACGATTTTAGAGGGACAGTCCCGATTTTCGGGTCCTGTCCCGCTGTCCCACCCGCGGCAGGCATTGTCCCGCTGCGGGGGGTGACAGTTGGGAGACCCCCAATCTAGTAGAATAGACGCTGTGCGCGTGCGCACAGCGTCTATTCTCGTATGAAAATGAGGCCGCGGCTAATTAGCATAAGCCGCGCCCTCATTTGCATATGCCCCGCCCCCTTTCGGGCACTCGCAGAAGTTGGGAGGTATGCGTATAGGCTATGGAAGCCGATGACTGTTCAAAAGCCTCTATTGTCTGCAGTGAAAAAAAGCAGACATCAGTTCGCAAAGGAGCACAAATATTGGACAGTAGATGACTGCAAAAGGGTCATGTGGTCCGATGAATCGCGTTTTCAATTCCATCATGCAGATGGCAGGGTGCGAATATGGAGAAAACAGCACAAAAGCATGGCCCCCAACTGCATTGCCACAACACTTCAAGCTGGTGGAGGCAATATTATGGTTTGGGGGAGGTTTTCTAGGTATTGCATGGGTCCTTTGATTCCTGTGGAACAACATCTGAATGGCCTAAGGTATTTGAGTGTTATCGCAGATCAAGTACATCCTGTTATGTTAATGGTGTACACTGCCAGAGATGGATACTTCCAGCAGGACAATACTCCCAGGTATAAAGCTGGCATTGTCCGCAGATGTATTGAAAAGCATTACAGAGACTTTACCTTGCTTAGTTGGCCTGCACAATCACCAGATCTCAATCCAATTGAGAATCTGTGGAATAAGATCGAACGGGCCATCAGGCAGCTGGAACCAGTACCATCAAATCTTAAGGAATTGGAAAGTGCAGTTCATCAGATATGGTCTCAAATTCCTCATAACATCCAACCAACATCTCAGAGTCCATGCCAAGAAGAATACATGCAGTATTAAGGGCAAAAGGTGATCCAACATTGTATTGAGGGGGTGGTCATAATAATTTGGTCACTCAGTGTATATTTGGTATTCCCTTCACCTGCACGGACTACAAGATACTGAAGCCCTGGTATGTTAAAGATGTAATTCCAACCTTAACAAACCCCTGCCTAGCCTTCAAAACCGGTTTGATTATGGCTTATTTTCTCATTATAAACTCAACACTGATAAATCTGAAATCTTAGATTTGTGCATTACGTCTAGAGACCACATACCCGTTGAGATGGCAGTCTAGTGAGAGTAAAGACTTAGTACTGTGTTTCCCCAATAATAAGACCTACCGTTAAAATAAGCCCTACTGTTCTGACTCAATAACCAGGCTGTAAGAGTAAGGATTTTAAGACAGTTCATATGTGTAGGTCTGTAGTGTATCAGTACTTACACTAAGAGACTTTGTCAGACAGTGTCAACTCAACTGTAGAGGCATGTGTGAAGAATCAAGATTAGGGTTTATTTCAAGCTGATATTCTTGTAATAATGCACAAAAACAGTAGGTGAAAAGATAATAATTTGCCAGAGCTCAACAGGAATCAACTGAAGGTTAAAATGGCAGACACACAATGAGCTAGAGATGGGAAAAAAGTCAGGGCTAATGACATCAGAGGACCTATGGGAACCAGAAAGGACAATTTTCACAAGATGCAAGGCTTTGCAGTAGTAACTGAATGAAAACACATACGTCGTGGGACGTCACACCTACCCTTACTTCATAAGGACAGTCCAAAATAAGCCCTACCCCGAAAATAAGCCCTAGCTAAATCCTCATTTCACACGGTCCCTGCACTACACCACAATGCTCCCAGTTCCTAACCCCCCCTCCAACCCCCCCCCCCACACGCACACACACACATGAAATGGATGTCGCTGTTTTAACAGTTGGCATCCAATCACAGCTGCAGTGTCTCACTGTCTCACAGTGAGCGCGTACCCTCCCCTAGTTTTCTGTTATTATGGGGTGCGTGCCATTTACAGCAGGAGAGTGGAGGAGAGTACACGACAAGTGGAAAGTGAAGACAAAAAGAAAACAAAAAATATAGTAAGTAAGGTAATGTATTGAACTAAAATAAGCCCTACCCCGAAAATAAGCCCTATGGTGTTTTTTGGACCGAAAAAAATAAAATAAAATAATAAGACACTGTCTTATTATCCGTAGTGTATATTACCATGTAAATTAGACATAAAAACATAGAAAAAAGTGATGAAAAGATCCAGCATATAATTGAAAACCACCCTTTTTTTTAACAGTTTTTACAAATCCTGCATTTTGTACCACGCTCTCCTGACTTCTCTTTGAAACACCATTAAGCTCACCAATAAAATCTGCAAGAACACCAGAAAGTTAGTCTTAGGCGCTAGAGGCTAAAGGGGTGTAACTTGCCACCCTGCAGCCGCCACGTAAGAGGATTGCCAACCTCTAAAAACCACAAGATAAAAAAGAAAGAAATATGTGGGGCACTCAAAGGAAAACAAGGTAAATAACAATTTAATATAACAAACAAGCAACACAAACACATACAATTTCTCAAAGCACATTAAATGATGTGACAGGGTTAAAAAGCACTGGAATGTGAACACGTATGCGTTATTCCTTTTCCTCATGGTAGAAATATCTACCAAGTAGGTCCCAATCAAGTTCTTATTTAGGGCTGAAAATGTCCAAAGCAAAGACCATAAGGATTTGAGTAAATGGCTATTGTGCGCACTTGGATTTGGCAATATGGCACTTTACTTTGATGTACATGTAACCGTACAGTTGGGAGCAAGGACTTCTGTCTAGGTAGTGTGGTAGACAGTGTCCGTCCTGCCTCCCCAGGGCTCTTGCCGCATGGCAGTGAATTCAATAAAAGTGTCAGTCAAATGATGGATGTGCGCCGGACATTTTCAGCCCTAAATAAGAACTTGATTGGGACCTACTTGGTAGATATTTCTCCCATGAGGAAAAGGAATAACGCATATGTGTTTCACATTCCAGTGCTTTTTAACCCTGTCACATCAATTAATGTGCTTTTAGAAATTGTATGTGTTTGTGTTGCTTGTTTGTTATATTAAATTGTTATTTACCTTGTTTACCTTTGAGCGCAAAGAAGGGTTTTTGAATCCGCACAGACTCAAGGAATTAATTCAGAACATCTCACAGAAAAATTCATCTATTTACCAATATTGTGGACTACTTCTTAACCATTATTGTAGTCATAGATTGGTGGTGCGCCCAACACATTCAGTATTGTGACTGAATAAGGGGGGGGTTTGTTTGCGAAGGGCAAACAGAAAGACAAATGTGCCTTTTTGGGTGCACTCTTTTATATGATCATTGTATGATTAGATTAATTACTTAAAACATCACTTTTATTT
Organism: Crinia signifera; assembly: GCF_055691185.1. Classification (NCBI taxonomy): domain Eukaryota; kingdom Metazoa; phylum Chordata; class Amphibia; order Anura; family Myobatrachidae; genus Crinia; species Crinia signifera. Next base: position 117,042,101 of record NC_139219.1, on the reverse strand, counting down.
AGACTCTGCACCTAAAAAATTAAGAGGCAATTATAGCTAATATATTGTACAGTCAAATCATATTGTACCTCTATTATCAACACGTGAATAAAAAGTTTTTCAAGTAGACTTTGTGTTTTTGTATAGACTAAGCACTTATTTGTACTGTCTACAGTTATTCAACAGACTTATTCTTCATATACCTTATATTGGCTGGCTTTGTCTATCACAATAAACCGTCTATAAGTTGCACATATTAGTATTTATGCATACAGTAGGAGCAAGTTTCATCTTTGCTCCTTTGGCCATGGCTAGCCATGGCTAGCCATGGCTATTCTATTGTTCTCAGCTGCAATACAATACGTATTGCAGCTGAGAACAATAGAATAGCCATGGCTAGCCAAAGGAGCAAAGATGAAACTTGCTCCTACTGTAACATGTTTTTTATGAAAAAATTTTGACATTTTATTATTAAAATTTTCTCGCAATAAAGTCAAATAGAAGCCCGCGTGAAAAAGTGCCCCCACAACCGGTGGCTCCTGTGTATCTGCTGTTTGATCACCTTGCCTGTGTTACCAGCCGACTATTTGCCACTGGTTACTGGGCCGGCCCCTGATTCGCACCGTGGGATTCTGATCAAGGTTGAGGCATGTGGGTAACCTTACGGCATTGGTGTAAAATGAGAGTACCAGGTGGGTTGTATATGGGAGCTAGGGTACAGATCACTTCTGCTTTCCAGTCCAGCCCAATGGGTCCCCTGATGCTTTTCAGTATTGCAGGGATAACCTCTCGGACTGGGTGGATGAGAGAGTGATGGAAAGGTGATTGCCAGTATCACCTATCAACCGGACTTCTGCTTTCAGGGATCTGTCAAGACATCGAATCCCTGATGAGAGAGTCTTATGCTGTCAAGTGTATGGCTGACGAAAAAGGTGTTAAGCTTAATGCAGATAGAAAAGTGCCCAGTACTTGACCTAAGAGATTCATTTATTAGTAGGTATGACAAAAAGGTGGTTATCTGGCACCCGTTGTGTGAGGAGTTGCCTACTACACAGAGGGTGTTGTATATATTATAGAACCACTGTACTCTATGGTTCCAAAAATTGCATCAATTGAGCTGAACACACTTACACTCTAATTTGCTTCTAAACACCAATTATTTCTCAGATCTCCTATCTGCTGAGTTGGATAGTGTGTAGGGGGTAACTCTGAAGCTCCAGAACATATTACTATCATTACATTGGTCAAACCTGATCTGTACTGCTAATGAAGCATGCACGTCGGTTTCTTGGTACATAAAGATTTATAGTTTGTCATACACTAAACGCAGGGTTGTCCTGATGTTTATTGCTGGACATTATTTTATGCTGTTTAAGCTAAATTAAATTCTCTCTAGCACAGGCAATCTGCTCTTTAAGTTATAGCTTTAGGTCACACTGTTAACTTATTCTTACTGACATATTTATACTCCAGCACAGGAGCTTTTATCCATTGAAATAGATCACAGATCTGGCATATACACTCTGCTCAAGGCTGGCAGCAGTTGGCAAATGTCTATACACAGGGAAAATACATATTATAAACAGTATAAGCGAGATAAAACATACAAGTGACAATAATCATAGAGGAGTAAATCTCCTTACTTGCACCCGGATGAATAAATTAAATGAACAGACACAGACCGCCGGCCAGCTCAACACTAGCTGCGGCGAGTGAAGCCCAATGATAGTGTGAACGGGGGAGGGAGTAACTCTCCTTCAATGTGCCCGAATGAGAAGGTGTAGGTAATTAAGGGGAAGGGGTGATCCTCCTTTAGTGCGCCCGAATGAATGGATTATTGGCTGGGCAGCACAGCCAGTTCGCCGGCTCAAGGTGAGTTACGGCGGATGTTACCTTCCCGGAGCCCTTGATTTCTCAGATCTGACTCGTCTGCGGGCTATACTAGCTCCATTCGTCTGGTGCTGTTCCCAGGTGCAGTATACGGTGGCTGGATACGCGTTTCACCAGGTCGGCTTCCTCAGTCCGCCATCCTAGGATGGCGGACTGAGGAAGCCGACCTGGTGAAACGCGTATCCAGCCACCGTATACTGCACCTGGGAACAGCACCAGACGAACGGACTGAGGAAGCCGACCTGGTGAAACGCGTATCCAGCCACCGTATACTGCACCTGGGAACAGCTCCAGACGAACGGACTGAGGATGCCGACCTGGTGAAACACGTATCCAGCCACCGTATACTGCACCTGGGAACAGCACCAGACGAACGGAGCGAGTATAGCCCGCAGACGAGTCAGATCTGAGAAATCAAGGGCTCCGGGAAGGTAACATCCGCCGTAACTCACCTTGAGCCGGCGAACTGGCTGTGCTGCCCAGCCAATAATCCATTCATTCGGGCGCACTGAAGGAGGATCACCCCTTCCCCTTAATTACCTACACCTTCTCATTCGGGCACATTGAAGGATAGTTACTCCCTCCCCCGTTCACACTATCATTGGGCTTCACTCGCCGCAGCTAGTGTTGAGCTGGCCGGCGGTCTGTGTCTGTTCATTTAATTTATTCATCCGGGTGCAAGTAAGGAGATTTACTCCTTCTCTATGATTATTGTCACTTGTATGTTTTATCTTGCTTATACTGTTTATAATATGTATTTTCCCCGTGTATAGACATTTGCCAACTGCTGCCAGCCTTGAGCAGAGTGTATATGCCAGATCTGTGATCTATTTCAATGGATAAAAGCTCCTGTGCTGGAGTAAAAATATGTCAGTAAGAATAAGTTAACAGTGTGACCTAAAGCTATAACTTAAAGAGCAGATTGCCTGTGCTAGAGAGAATTTAATTTAGCTTAAACAGCATTGAATAATGTCCAGCAATAAACATCAGGACAACCCTGCGTTTAGTGTATGACAAACTATAAATCTTTATGTACCAAGAAACCGACGTGCATGCTTCATTAGCAGTACAGATCAGGTTTGACCAATCTAATGATAGTAATATGTTCTGGAGCTTCAGAGTTACCCCCTACACACTATCCAACTCAGCAGATAGGAGATCTGAGAAATAATTGGTGTTTAGAAGCAAATTAGAGTGTAAGTGTGTTCAGCTCAATTGATGCAATTTTTGGAACAATAGGGTACAGTGGTTCTATAATATATACAACACCATCTGAGTGGTAGGCAACTCCTCACACAACGGGTGCCAGATAACCACCTTTTTGTCATACCTACTAATAAATTAATCTCTTAGGTCAAGTACTGGGCACTTTTCTATCTGCATTAAGCTTAACACCTTTTTCGTCAGCCATATACTTGACAACATAAGACTCTCATCAGGGATTCGATGTCTTGACAGATCCCTGAAAGCAGAAGTCCGGTTGATAGGTGATACTGGCAATCACCTTTCCATCACTCTCTCATCCACCCAGTCCGAGAGGTTATCCCTGCAATACTGAAAAGCATCAGGGGACCCATTGGGCTGGACTGGAAAGCAGAAGTGATCTGTACCCTAGCTCCCATATACAACCCACCTGGTACTCTCATTTGACACCAATGCCGTAAGGTTACCCACATGCCTCAACCTTGATCAGAATCCCACGGTGCGAATCAGGGGCCGGCGCAGTAACCAGTGGCAAATAGTCGGCTGGTAACACAGGCAAGGTGATCAAACAGCAGATACACAGGAGCCACCGGTTGTGGGGGCACTTTTTCACGCGGGCTTCTATTTGACTTTATTGCGAGAAAATTTTAATAATAAAATGTCAAAATTTTTTCATAAAAATCATGTTATGCATAAATACTAATATGTGCAACTTATAGACGGTTTATTGTGATAGACAAAGCCAGCCAATATAAGGTATATGAAGAATAAGTCTGTTGAATAACTGTAGACAGTACAAATAAGTGCTTAGTCTATACAAAAACACAAAGTCTACTTGAAAAACTTTTTATTCACGTGTTGATTTGACTGTACAATGTATTAGCTATAATTGCCTCTTAATTTTTTAGGTGCAGAGTCTAAATAAAAGTGATGTTTTAAGTAATTAATCTAATCATACAATGATCATATAAAAGAGTGCGCCCAAAAAGGCACATTTGTCTTTCTGTTTACCTTTGAGCACCCCACGTATTTCTTTTACCAATAAAATCTGTCAGCTCCCTTGCTTTTCTAAAGGGCATAACCCCAAAATAAACCAACTTTTATTTGACAAACCCAACCCCTAAAAGAAATGGCTGCATCAACTGGCCTAGGAACGCATCATTGGTAAATGTCGGGTCTCCCGAAGAGTGGACTAAAACGAGGCAAAAAGAAACCTATTGGAATGCATTGCCCCACTTTCCCTCTATTGTTGTTGTTATTGTTATTTTTAACAATTATTTATATATTGCACACATATTCCGCAGCGCTTTACAGAGAATACTTGAACATTCACATCTGTCCCTGCCCAAGCTTACAATCTATATGCTCTTCTACATGTACACACACATATATTAATTTTAGTTTTTTTAGGTTTTTTTTTAGTAACCAATTAACCTAACAGTATATTTTTGGAATGCAAGAGGAAACCATAGAACCCACCTGTGCTGCCCTACCTGCAACAATTAACGCTATCTGGTTTAACTATAAGATGGCAAAAAATACATAGTAACAATCATTAAGGCTGAATAAAAGACGTTAATCAATCAAGTTCAACCTATATAACTTGTAACTACTGATTTGAGTAACTCATATCTACAGGATTCCCTTAGTGGCCAAAAATGCATCCAGTTTTTATTTAAATTCATTAACAGTAGTTGCTGTAATCACCCCCATTGGCAATGAGTTCCAGAATTTTACTGCTCTAATGGTGAAGAATCCTCTTCTTAATTCAGTACGGAATTTTTCTTGAGCCTCGATACATGCCCGTGTGTCCTAAGTATAGGCCTGTTAGTGAACAAATCATATCCCAGTTCCATATGATTCCCAATCCTGTACTTAAACATACTAATCATATCACCTCTTAACCTCCGTTTCCCCAGTGAAAACATATTCAGCCTGGTTAACCTATATTTGTATTCTAGTGATTTTCAATCTTTTACTAGCTTAGTTGCCCTTCTCTGTACATGTTCCAATTCATTTACAGTATGTCCTTTTTAAAGGTGTGGTGCCCAGAACTGAACACAATATTCCACGTGTGGTCTCACCAATGACTTGTAAAGAGGCCTTGTAACTCTGTTATCGATCATACCCCAGAACACTTTGCAAAGGTTAGCCCATTGGATTACCCAATTTGAGGTTGCACTTCCATTAACAACAATTTGGCTTAATCACCCTCTCTCCCACTCTCTGTGCCTGGTAATTCACTCTTATTGGCTCTATTATCTCTCTACTGCGCAGAACATAGCTGTGAAAACGGTCTTCACTACTTGCCATTCATATCAGTTAATAACTCAGTTCTGTTACCATAAGAGTACAAATGCATAATGAGAAGCAGGTTTTATATGATTTGGAAATTAGCACTGATAAAAAAAAAATGTACTTTATGTCCACCTGTGATATATGTTGGCCCCAGTGCTGGTCTTGAAATTACAGAGAAGGATATATATTTATTTTCAACTGACATACTGATCGTCAACGATGTGAATATTTTTTGGAATTTTTTTTTTACCTGCTATCCAGCCCATGGGGTTCTTGTTGCTTATCTAGTCGGACCATTGGTTTAACCATGCCACGTTCTGCAGTGCTTGGTATCCTATCACTGTCCAGTTTATTAATGACCTGAAGTAAAACAACATCCACACAGTTTATTAATTTAAGTAGAAAACAGATCTTGCTTTGTCAGCTAGAATGAACATCAAGAGGGACAGAATGTTGAGAAATGTGAAGGAGGTAAGTACCTAGAATGCATGTGATATTGTGTGACAAATAAATATACTAAATAAATAAAAACAAATGTGATTAACAAACTGAATACTTGAGTGTTAAGTTGTACATAGAGAAAAAAGACTTGTGTTGGGGGCACAGTGAATATAACTGGATGTGATTTTTTTTTAAATATAACTTTACTTAAGTAACATAACTATAATGTAATTTGCTTAAATAGGTTCAGGACTTACATACAGCACAAAATCACAAAAAATGACAACAAACATAAAACATAAAGCTGACATATTTACCGCACACTGACACAAATAATTAGAAATAAATGGACCGTCTTAGTTTGGCAAAATAGCTCTGATAGTTAAGAGGATAACTGTCCTTAATTATAACTTAACTCAATACTGAATTGTTGAATGACCTACTGTTGCAGTTTCAGAGAAACACATTGTGTCCACACTAACAGAATTATGTATTGTTGCAAGCAGATGATTGGCAATAATAGTATGAAAGACAGAGAGCTTTATGCAAGAGTCTCCTCCGATATCTGCTTTCCCTCTATCATGGATCAGAGGATATACAGATGAAAGTGTCAGGGAGAGGCTTTTGCTCTGAACAATAGTGAAGGTTCCTTCTGCTGCTCTTATAGATTTAGACAGTGGTATTGATATCATAGAGCATTGCAGTATCACTGGGTATTTGTACCATAGAGTGAGAGAGGAACTAGAGAGCAAAAACAGTAGTTAAGAGGTAATAAACACCAATTAGCTTAATTTAATAATTATTAAAGATCCTGATTGGATAAGAAATAAGGTTAAGTAAAAAGGCAGAGATTTGTAAGGTGTTTGTCCCTTTCAAATTCTACTGTCTTCTCATCATAGTTTAGCAGATGAGGGGTGAGAGATTTGTTTAGGCACCTATCAATCAGAAAAAGATTAAGTTGAAGCTTTCTGCTGCATGTGTTTAACATGCAGAGCGTGTCCTGGTGATTTTAAGCATTGCAGGACACAAACTGCCGGTCCCACGAGTGAGAGAAGCTTGGAGATACCTAGTAGACTTCCTCTTTGGTTATCCTGCCTGGTTGCTAGGATCTGGTGCTGTAAGAGTCTGCTGGGGTAATTCAAATGCTGGCACTGTCCTGCGGTGGTGGGTAGCGGGAGTGTGCTGAGATCTCCGCCAATTTCTATTTGTCCGTCTGCGGCTGTCAATGTGTACCGGGACTTGCACTGTATCATGTGGTTGGAGTTAATTTCTCTCCCCTCAGACACTGGCCATTGTGCGCTTCAGCCGGCAGAACCTTCTTAGTTAGTTATACGGCTGTGCCACTTGTAGTTACAGATATAGTGGCGCTAACTGAGGTGTCTATAGCATCGATGTCAGTCATAAGGTGTAGCGCTATGAAGCACTTCCCGGCCACTCATAATGTAGCTGCGGTGTCCGGTAATTGGGGCATTGGGTCCTATAGCCTCTGTGTACCTGTAGCTGTGGTCTGTCACAGGGTACAGCGCAATGCGGCTTGTCCCGGCCGTACGTACTGTAGCGGTGGTGTCTGGCAGTAGTTCAAAGATTGAGCTGCATTGGTCCTGTCAGTAACGTGCGGGGAAGGGGAAGACGTGTTTCACCCGCAATGGGCTTGACCACTTCCTGTCGCAGAGGTGCCGGGGTTCAACCTATTTAACCCTAGCAAGCGATCTTAATTAGTAAGGAAACGGTGTTGAATTCTGTTATTTTTAACATGTCGTATACAGTTAATGTGCTCAGTTTCGACACAGAGTGGAAATTTAGATCTGCATTTATTATCAATGTTTGGCGAGTGTTTTTTTATGAGATAGGGATTGATTATATAACCCATTAATTTATAGTTAGTATTCAAAGTGTGTAGATATACCATTAAGTTTTTCTTAATGAGAGGATATATGAAGAGTGCAAACAATAAAATTGCGTTAATAATATTCAAATATAATCATGAAGATTAAATATATGTCAGCTTTATGTTTTATGTTTGTTGTCGTTTTTTGTGATTTTGTGCTGTATGTAAGTCCTGGACCTATTTAAGCAAATTACATTATAGGTGATAAGGGACCTTTTTATAATTGAAGAATTAAAAGTTATATTTTAAAACCCCCAACCCTTTCTACTTCTATTTAGCTAATTATTAGCAGTTTTCAAATAAATCCAGGGAATTGGAGTATACTCTGCCAATTTAACCTAATGTGCATATTTAAAGCACTTATTGGCAAACAATCCAGTGCGAAATCCACAAAACCTATATTCACAATACTTGAGTGTTAATAAGGGTAAGGGTGATTATGTGTGTGTATTGTTGTAGGAGCTTGTGATCCCATGTGCAGTTTATGTTACTGGGAGCCTGCATCTCCCCCCCCCCCCCACCATTAATTAGCTTGCTGAGCAATTTGTCCAAACACCAGCCCCTCCCCCTGTACCAGCTGACCCAAACTATCCTTTAAAATTGGAAATATCTGGAAGCCTGCTCAAGGCTTGCCTGCAGCGTAAGTATGTCAGTTGAAGCATTGAGTTTGACCTTACACCCGTACATTGCATCATTTTATTTTTCACCAATTACCATCTCTCCCAGCCTCTAAGCTGATGAAAGCTATATATTACTTTTTTTGTTTACTGTTTCTTTTACCATGATTTATGCAAAGCCTGTATGCTGTACCATCACTAGTTGCACACCCTGCCAGAAAAAAGCTGGCAGGGTGTGCCAGCTATGGAAGAAAAGTGATATATAAATAAAATTATTTTTACTGCTGCCTTTGAGCAGCCGCAAATATGGTGCCACAAATGGCTTCCTAGGAACTGTGCCACTCAACCATATGTACTCCTGTGTCTCCCCTGTCTAGCACACTGCATAGCAACCTAAAACTGTACTGTCCCTGCTTAACTGTTACCTACCTGGCTGTTTGCAATGACCAGTAGCGCTGTTGTTGCCTGCCTAGGAACTGTGCAGCTCGGCGGGTAGGTGTTCATTGTGTGATAACTGTACGGTCTCTGCTTATATTGTTACCTACCTGGCTGTTGCAATGACCAGTGGCCCCGCTGATTGCTGCCTAGGAGCTGTGCAGCTCAGTGAATATATGCTCCCTGCATCTACAATCCCCATGGCATATTGAGCGTGATGCGGTTAATTTCCCGGCGGTCGGTTAATTTCCCGACCGCCCAAATCCTGAAGCTTTTTCCCTCTGTGGGTGTCCACGACACCCATAGAGGGAGAATAAATTAGCGAGCCGAGCGTTGCGAGGCACCGGGCCTGCTGCGTGGCAAGCAGGGGGGGGGGGGATCCACGTTCCTCCTAGTCGGGATATATTGGGTCGGGATTCTAGCGTTGGGATTTTCACCGCCGGGATTCCATACCGAATCCCATTGAGCATAAACCTGTATGTGTTAGGTATATCTGTACTGTCACTGTTTAACTTACCTAAATGGCTGTTGCACAGCAAAAGCCATTTCCCCCACGCCGATCCACGTCCCCCCCTACTCGGGATTTCGGCGGTTGGGATTCTAGTGTCGCGATTTTGACCGCCGGGATTCCATACCGAATCCCATTGAGCATATACCTGTATGTGTTAGGTATATCTGTACTGTCACTGTTTAACTTATCTAAATGGCTGTTGCACAGCAATCCAAATCAAATTCCTAGTATACGCAAGTATACCTGGCCAATAGAGCTGATTCTGATTATTACATCTCAAAAATGGGAAAGATGTGTATGAACATTGTCACGGCCGCTGCTAAGAGGCGCCGCTCACCTGTTCATCTCCGGCGGCGGGGCCTGCGGGCCATCCGTCCGCGTGCAGGACGGGGAGTGTGGCGTTTGGGGCTCCTGGCCGCGACCATCTTCCTGAGGCCTCCAGTCCGGGCGCCGCCATCTTGTGGTAGCCAACCAATGGCCCGGATCCCCAATTAAGCTCCTCCAATCAAGATCTGCCCTGGGGGATAAAGCAGAGCCCTCTGGGGCATACAATCGCCAGTGCTTTGTTGTCAATCCCTTGGGAGGAAGCTTCTGCCTGTGCTCCTGCCCTTGCTCTGTGAAATCCTTGATTCCAGTGTTCCCTGTCTGCAGTCCACACCTGTATCCTGCATTCATTATCTTATAATCAGCACCTGTTACCGGGATCCCTGCATTTGCATTCTGCCTCCAGTCCTTACAGTTCAACAAGTCCCGTTTCCTGGACATCGCAATTGCATCCTGCTGCCAGCCCTCCGTGCCTATTGACACTTCTCCACTCCTGCTGTCGACCAGCTGCACCTGCTGCCAGCCCTCCGTGCCTGTTGACACTTCTCCACTCCTGCTGTCGACCAGCTGCATCTGCTGCCAGTCATCCGTGCCTGCTGATGCCTCTCCATCCCAGCTGTCGGCCATCTGCACTTGCTGCCAGTCATCGGTGTCCGTCGACACTCAACCACCGCTGCTATCTGCC